>NC_084548.2:49287500-49350000 GCF_033978685.3 Nerophis lumbriciformis | reverse complement strand
TGTATGTATGTATGTATGTATGTATGTATGTATGTATGTATATATGTATATATATATATATATATATATATATATATATATATATATACATACATACATACATACACATACATATATATACATTAAAAAAAATAAAAAATATATATATATATATATATGTATATATATATATACACAGTGTGTTTCTCTGTATGTGTATATATATATATATATATATATATATATATATATATATATATATATATATATTGATATATATATATTGATATATATATATATTGATATATATATATATGTGTATGTATATATATATATATATATATATATATATATGTGTATGTATATATATATATATATATATATATATATATATATATATATATATATATATATATATATATACCGTATTTTCCGCACTATAAGGCGCACCTAAAAACCACAATTTTTCTCAAAAGCTGACAGTGCGCCTAATAACCCGGTGCGCTTTATTACGATTCATTTTCATAAAGTTTCGGTCTCGCAACTTCGGTAAACAGCCGCCATCTTTTTTCCCGGTAGAACAGGAAGCGCTTCTTCTTCTACGCAAGCAACCGCCAAGGAAAGCACCCGCCCCCATAGAACAGGAAGCGCTTCACCCGCCCCCATAGAACAGGAAGCGCTTCACCCGCCCCCGGAAGAAGAAGAAAAAACGCGCGGATATCACCGTACGTTTCATTTCCTGTTTACATCTGTAAAGACCACAAAATGGCTCCTACTACGCGACAAGGATCCGGATCATAAAAAGACGCAATCTCTCCATCCGCACACGGATTACTACCGTATTTCACAGCAACTGATATTCCTGTGAACTGCACTGTGGAACGGGAGCACGTACGGTGAATATTCGCACCACAGGGAATGAGGAGTCATCCTTCACTGTGGTTCTAGCTTGCCATGCTAACTTCCACCCATCCAAAAGAGACCTTTCCAGCCGGCGTCATCATAAAAGCTAACTCGAAGGGATGGATGGATGAAGAAAAGATGAGCGAGTGGTTAAGGGAAGTTTACGCGAAGAGGCCGGGTGGCTTTTTTCACACAGCTCCGAAGGCGAACACACCTTCACTAAGACGGGCAGATAGCGCCGGTCGACATACGCCAACATCTGCCAGTGGATCGTAAATGCCTGGGCAGATAGTTTCGGTCACAACTGTGGTCCGAGCTTTCCGGAAGGCAGGATTCACAGAACTGCTGCACAACAACAGCGACACTGACTCCCGATGACTTCTACGAGACGGAACCGGCCATTTTTGGATCCCACGCTTGCGCAACTTTTCAATTCGGACACCGAAGACGAAGAATTCGAAGGATTTACGAATGAAGAATAACTTCAGAAGGTGAGCGCTATGTTTATTTTGTGTGTTGTGACATTAACGTTCGAGCAACATTATGTTGCTATTTATTGCTCTACACCATTTTGAATTTTACTATGTTTGTGATTGCACATTTGCGTACATTTTGGGACAGAGTTGTTAGAACGCTGGTTTTCAATATATTATTAAAGTTTGACTGAACTATCTGACTGTTTTTTTGACATTCACTTTAGCGCAGCGTTTTTTTGACATTCACTTTAGCGCAGCGTAGGCGCGGCTTTTAGTCCGGGGCGGCTTATTGGTGGACAAAATTATGAAATATGTAATTCATAGAAGGTGCGGCTAATAATCCGGTGCGCCTTATAGTGCGGAAAATACGGTATGTATATATATATATATATATATATATATATATATATATATATACCGCCCAGACCTGTCATCCCTCAACAAGCGCAGCGAAATTATATCAGCATGCCGTCACAGACGGAAACACCTCCTAGGTAACACATGAGCCAATCACCACGCCCCTATGCCTGCCTGTACCTACCCGTTCTGTGCCCTATATAAATATATATATATATATATATATATATATATATATATATATATATATATATATATATATATATATATATATATATATACACATATGTGTGTGTGTGTGTATGAATATATGTATATATAGTGTGCTTCCAGGTCACCTGACCAACTTTCACTCGGCACACAAATGTCAAAACTAATTATGTGAACATGTGTGATTAATTTTTCACATATGATAAACATAAACCTCATTTTAGTTATTACAATAATGAATATGATGTATAATAAATAGATTAGGCAAAGATTTATAATTGTCACATTATTGTTAAAAGGTAAAGGTAGACCAATTGAGATTATAGTAATAATAGTACTGTATCATGTTAATTTCAGTCATTTATAATAATACATTCTTCCTACATATATCTTGTAAACACTATGTGCTTGTACAGCTTCTTAAACTGTCACATGTTAGTACAGTCTTTGGGTTCTTTGCTTAGTCCATTCCATAATTTCGGTCCATATAGTGATATGTTGAAGGTTTTCAGTGGTATACGTACATACAAATGCTTTAAATTTAGCTTTTCCCTAAGTTTAAACTGTTCCTCTCTTGTGGAGAATAATTTTTGAACATTATTGGGTAGCAGGTTGTAGTTTACTTTACGCATGATCTTTGCTGTTTGAAAATGTACCAGATTATTAAATTTCAATAATTGTGATTTAATAAACAAAGTGTTTGTTCTCTTATTCTAACTGATCTTTTTTTTACCTCTGGCACAGTAAGTGAGTGAAGCGTATTTTTGTAGTTATTATTAAGGATGGTAAAACTAAACAATAGTAGAGTGCATGCAGTGATTTCTGATTCAGAACATATTTTGCTTTATTTAGTATTGAGATATTTTTTGCTACCTTATGTTGTATATTGTTAACATGACCGTTCCATGTCATTTTGTCATCTATTATTACATCTAGAAATATAGTCCTGTCAATCCTTTATATATCTACACCAACTATTTGGTATTTGTCTTGAACTCTATTGTACTGTTAACAAATAGCATTATTTTAGTTTTACTTAGGTTCAAGGATAGTTTTGTTTTTCAAACCATCTTTTTAGTATGCTAAATTATACTGTGATTGTTTTTCATCAAACCCTTTGTGTTTTCCGAAACGCAAATTACACATGTATTTTCTAACAACTTTCTTTATAAGTCCAGAAAATTTGAAATCAAACCATAGAAGCATGGCAGAGATATTTATAAAACAATCTTGCCTTCTTCAAATTCTTCTTCAAATTGAGACTTTAGTGTCTTATTTTGACATAGTTACGTTAGCGGATATCTCCATATATGGTAGAGGTTTAAGGATTCTCTCTCCATCATTTGCCTTTGCAGCGGAATCATCTCCTTTCTCACAATCCTTTCCGTGCAACTGCAAGTTTGCATGCACATTTCAAACGTACTAAATATTGACGCAAAACAGAGCAGCAGAACACTTTCAGGCTTGATAAATCACATTGCAAGAGCTAAATGATTATATTTGCATTTCTTCCTCCCAGTATTGTGGATGTTCTGATAATCAGCACATTCTGTATAACCATGAAAACAGACACGCTAAATGGATTGCACTTCTTATTTGTTGCTCATTTAAGAGACGCAATCCTCTGCGCATGAGCTTAGTAGAACAACTTTGCGTGTGTTATCAAGTTTGCACTTGTTTTGATACATGCAAACCTTAAAGGTCAGGCCCTAACTGTACAGAATTGCTGACTCTCTTCCAAACAAGCATTATGATCCATCTTAGTCTATGAGTGGAAGTTTACAAAACCATGTCATAAAATCTCAATAATAATGTTGTCTGTCTACCTGTGTTGGCCCTGCAATGAAGTGGCACGTTGTAACCTGCCGAGTGCAGCTGGGCCAGGCTCGAGCCCCCCGCGACACGAGAGGGACAAGCGGTGGAAAATGGATGGCTGATTCATTCCATTATATAAATTAATAGTATAACTTCGCAGTTTTTGCAGTTTAAACATGTGAGAGAAAGAACCCGCATATTTTTGCTGACTTCTAGGCCAGGCAATATTTTTAGGCATAAAGTAGACATGCCTTAGCAAATGCAGATGTCTTTGTATGAATATGTATTAACTGACGACATCATTAATAGCTGAAAAAAATACATGGATAGTTTATATGCAGTGATATGAAGGGCGAAATGGCAGCTCCACGATAACCATTAATATCACAAAGTGAGTTCACAATTGTGACAACATAAGAAATGTTATAAAATCTGAGATGGGGCTGACATTTGTGGAAAGATCGCAGATTGGTCTGACAGCCATAGAGTGAGGATGTCTGTTATGGTTATGATGATGGTTGGAGGGCCCCACTGAGGAGTCCAGGAAATGATGGATTGCGAACACTGCGCAAATCCACTCAGCACTTGCTGGCCCATTTAGGCCCTATGATCCCGGTCGTTCTGCTTCTCTTTGAGGCTGCCGCACTCACGGCTTAATTGGACCTGACAGCGGAGGGATGGGACCGAGACAAAGGAACACTCTTTGCTCCCAACCTCTCCTCTTCCCACACATCACTGCCTTTCGCCAAGCTCAGCAAAAAAATCACTCATCACATTCCCACTCTACTTTTAACCTGGAACACACATTCTCCATCAACTTGGCTCTCTATTCACACCTGTCACAACAGGATCATAAGAACTAATTGAGCAGTACTGACCAAAGATCTTAGGCCACCATTGCATTTGCTGTTTTTCCAAGACTTTAATGACCGCTCATAACTAAAATTAATAGAGCACATATATTGTGGTGTACATTATTTGTGTTTGCTCGACGAACTCTCTTAAGTTGAAAGTCTTTTCTTGATTATTGACCACAAACTATTGGTGAAATTAAATATTGCTTCAGTGCAGTGACGGGCCGTGCGTTTCCCGCCTTGGCCTTTAGTGATTACCTTCAATGATTACCTCTCAAAATACCATCATTTATGTCACCACATGACCATTGCTGGAGAAATACTATACAGAAACACATTTACGCACTACCAAGCACTGAACCACCTCAACAGTGTACAAAATGGGTTATTTTCTGGCGCATTTAAAAATCAATAAACCCGCATCAGCAATTAAAACACATCTTATGTGGTACTGTCAAAATACAAATTGCAAAAAACATAATAAACGTGAAAAATAAAGAAATAAAATATTTGAACTCATAATTTGTAGAACCCATTTAAGCTGCTGGGGTTGGCCGACATCCTCTCACAAGATGTAGTTTCTCTTTAAATATCCTTCTTGAAAATGGCCTTACAAATATGTGTTGTTTTGTCTAATCATAAAAGATGCAGACGAGGCGTGTTGGCAGAGTTCTTAAAGTTTACTCCACAGCGTGTTCGTCAATAACATCCAGCTGCCGGCATGGCTACATTCAACAACTTAAACGGAGCTACTGCGCATGCTCTTCACTACTATGGCATGCTGGGTGATGAATTTCTTATGTTAACTAGCTCATAACCAACGTTCCCTCTAAGGTACGCGCCTGTGCAATTGCGCTCTGCTCAATTGTCCTCTGCGCACGGCAAATCTATCCCACGCACAAAATCAAATTAAAAAATAAGTGCATAACAATTTTCGATACACGGACACGACAGAGAAAACAGTTTTCGTCATCATTGTTCAAATATTGTAACGTCTGTCGAGACGCATTGAGGACATGAATTCCATCCATCACTTTACTGAGCAAAACTCTTTATTGTCGGCCATAAACACATCACCAAAACATTAGTAAAAAAATTATATCTAGCAAAACTGGTCATTTTCTGCAGTACAAACCAGACCAAAACCAACTTTGTTATATCAACAGCAGCCGCTCGCTCTTTCTTACTTGCGCCAACACATGCACATATGGCACTTAGCCAGTGATGTGTTTACAGCCACACAAAAAGTCGGACAACTCCAACACCACACATAAAGTGTAATTCCAGGTCGTTACACTATGATTTACCAATCAAATGTGTGCTTATTTTAGTGTCATTTATTAGGAATGTTAATCTATAAATATTAATCATGAAATGCTGTTAGTATATTAAAAATATACTAATAAATATATATTTTTTACAAACAGGAAGTTGCAGGAATGATCCCCTGCTTACATCTCATTGTGCTACATGTGAATGTTTTAATGGGAACTAAATGCAATGTCTGAAAGGGGTACAAATTATTTCCAAAGCAGGACCTCCACCTAGACAAACAATACAAGTACACAGTTCATGAAAAACAATATTTTTTGTTATTGTCATTGTAAGTGGGCCTAAACACTTATATTAGAAAATCATCTCATGGAAATGACTGCTGCCATTTGATTATAATATTAAGAGAATGTTGTCTGTCTATCTGTGTTGGCACTGCGATGAGGTGGGGGTTTGTCCAGGGTGTACCCCGCCTTCCGCCCGAATGCAGCTGGGATAGGCTCCAGAAACCCCCGCAACCCCGAAAGGGACAAGCGGTAGAAAATGGATGGATGGATGGATGTAGATTTAACTTTTTATTTAGTCAGGTTTGGGACAGGTGTGCTGCTGATGTAGCCACAGTGTGCACGTCTGATGTTGCTCAAATAGGCTCCACTGAATGCTCAGGGAGTTTTTGTGTTTGCTCACACACATGAAAAATTAGAGGGAACATTGCTCATAACACCACAGACTGTGGATGCTTTTAAAAAAGGCTTAAAAGCCCTTCTTTTTAAAAAAAAAAAAAAAAGCATTTTTTTTTTTTTTTTTTTAGATATGTGCATACTAGCTATAGCTATTTGGCTGTTCTAGTTTTTATTTCTATTTACTTCTTTATTATCTTTTTTTTTTTTTTTTTTTTTTTTTTTTAATACACTGTAGCACTTTGAGATTGTTTACTCAATATAAAGTGTTTTTTACAAATAAAACCTATTATTATTATTATTATTATAACATCACAATATGTATCTGCTACCTAATCAACATTTTGTTCTTCTTCTTTGTGGGTCAACACTTCCTGCTAAATTGCAACTTGTGATTGGATACTCACTTTGGAATGACAAGTGAGTATCCAATCACAGTCTCGTTAACATCAGGCAACCTAGAGAGGCTACTATCAACAACTTGTGATCTGATTGGCTATCGCGACTGTCTCTCAACTCTGTGGTTTCTTAAATTCATCCGCTAACGGTCCCGGTGAGTATCCAATCACAGGACGTGCAAACGTCCAGTGATCTGATTGGCTATTGCAATTGTCTGTCAAATCTATGTCCCCGTTCACTTACAGTGCACGGACGCCAGCATTGTTGATTCTGAAGGCCTCGTGCAGATTTCGTACAGCATGGCAACATAAGCTTGCTGAATTCTGATTGGATACAAACTGTAACTAAAAAACAACAGCACTGGAAGGAGCATAATAAGACATGAAGAGAATCTGAATATTTTTAGATATTTAGGGAAGGTAAATAACAAAATTATGATCATGATTTCTAGTTATGTTACGCCAGCAGAGAAGGCCTTGCTGGCCCTGACGGCACACCACTGCTAAAGTGGCCGTAGAAAACAGTCTACAGGGCCTATCGTATTGTTATCGCTAATAATACAGTATTGATACGCCAACATCATGTATCAATATCCGATATCCTACGTGCTGTTACGTACTTGGCAGAGAGTTGGACAGTTTAATGTACTGCCATTCATAAGGTTCTCCTTTATGTTCTGCCAACACTGCAAATCTAAATCGCCAATGAAAACATGTTGGGCTGTTACGTATTGCACAACTATGTTTGTTGTTGATTGTTGGATGATAAGCCAGAATTCAGAACATAATGGAGCAGACTGTCATTACTCTGTGTTAACAAACTATAAGCCAAGAACCTTAGAAATAAGAAACGTATGTTTTGAGCAGTTGATTGACTACACAAAGTCACAAAGTGACTGACAAACACAAACAAATGAATACAAATAATCATGAATAAAGAGATACTTTAAGATACCATTTTATCGTAACTTTAAAGGGGACCTATGATTATTTTAATATACATTCAGATAATTTGTATCAGATATGATTTGGTGTAAATTTAGCATTAATTTTGCTCCACAGTCACTTCTATTTTTTGAGTTTGTCTGCAAGATGTTCAATTCCGGAGGCGTTCCTAAATTGTAAATAAAACCTGGGCATTCTCAGATCGATACAGACTTGCATAAAAAACAGCTGCTTTTAGCAGCATGTACTGTATGTCACTGCATCTTGCATGTCAGTGTTATTGTGTACATGCCGAAGTTAGAAGAAAACAATACTTTAACCAATTTTTTTGGTTTCCTCACAGCCTGAAGCCAAGCGGGAGGAGCTTCTGAGAGCGTTACTTAAAGAGGACCTATTTTGCAAAACCAACTTTTCTTGCCTATTGGTACCTGTTTCTGTGATCTGCATAAGTCCCGAAAATTTTAAATCAGAACACGGAAGCATTGCAGAGATATTTCTAAAACAATCTTGTCTTCCTTCATTCTTCCCCCAAACGAGCCGTTTGATTTTTGCCCAAAGTGTGGCGTTTTCCCATTGGTGACGTCATCCAATATCAGTATATGGAAAAGTTTTACCCGAAGAGCTTTGCGCGAGTCCGCTATTGTAGTCTGACGTTGTAGTCAATAAGTTCCTTATTTTTCTCTATCCTCTACTTATGTGGCAGACAGGCTCGTACATGCACATGCATCCTCCGCTGTTACCATTTCTAATACAAAGTAGCTTTTTGTTCTAACTTATATCTGTGAGTAGACTCAATATGGAAACGCTAATAACTACAATATGGCTGACGAGGAGCAGATGCAATTGAAGTGGAAGCACGTAAATAAAATTGCGCATCCTGAAGAGATAGTCCGAAAGCGGTTCGAAGATGGTCACTAGAACATAATCTATGCAAAATTTTGACCAAAAAAAACACCATTACATGTTATGTAGACCACAAGGAAGTGTTTGAATGTAGAAAAAAAATCACAATATGACACCTTTAATGTCTAAATAAGTACATCCACTTTGCTCTGACATCATTACACTGACTGAAAAACTATGCTAATAGTGGCATCCAAAACTGTGTGCAAGCTCAAGCCGAAATGCAGGATCCTTACAATTTGACGCTTTGGCGATGTTTAACAACCAACATTGCAACAACATTTATAAGTTAACATTTTTTTTAATGAAATTTATCGTAGGTAAATAAACTATGGAAATATTATGAAAGTTATTGGCCATTGCGTTATTTGATATGATGATTAACGTGTTGAGGTGGGAATCTTCGGCCACCTCACAATTCGATTACGGTTATGATTCAGGAGCTATAATTTGATTTAAAATCGATTATTGATGCATTTCTGATCTATATTGATGCAGTTTTGCATTTATTTTGTTTCACTAAATAAGTGTTTATCACTTGCAGTTGCAACTTTAAAAAACAGTGCTTTTGTATTAAGAAATTCCCACGTTTATCAAATTAATGGAAATGTGTGCAAAACTGGAACGAAAGTGTCCTATAATAGAGGAGCTGGTTGGATCTCACGATGAAGTGGCTCGCTGCAGTCAGCCAAATTTTAGAACCGTCTACAATACTTTGTTTATAATAAATCAATCGATGATATACTCGTCCATATCCAAATTGCGATGCATCTGAAAATCTATTATTTCCCCCACCTCTATTAATGTGTATCAACAAAATACACCTACTTTACTTTTATAGGATTAAATATATTGCAAATTACTCCACAGTTGTAAATCCTGGCCTGTACTCGTCATAAAGAGTGTTTAAATTCAACATATGACATCAAAAGAGAAATATTGTCATAGACTGTACATATATACTTAGATGCTTCAATAACATTTTCAACTGTGGTGGTCTATAGAGGCAACTATGTATAAAAACTCATGCATACACAATAGGAAAATGTAAACTTCACACAAAAATTCTCCTTTTTTAAAAGGGGTCATATGATTTTTTTTTTTACATTTGAAACACTTCCTTGTGGTCTACATAACATGTAATGGTGGTTCATTGGTCAAAATGTTGCATAGATTATGTTTTACAGACCGTTTCAAGCTACTTTCTGACCATCTCTTCAGGATGTGCCATATTGTTCTTATTTATGTTCCTCTCCTTCGACATTCCGTCGTGTATGTTGTACGTTTGTAGTTTTTAGTTCTTCCATAGCGAGTCTACTGACAGATATAAGTTCGAAATAAATATACAAATATGCTTGTTTGGAGGAAATATGAAGGAAGGCAAGAATTTTTTATAATTATAAAAATACTCCATGGTTTGATTTCACATTTTCGAAAATACACAAAAGTGCAGGTACAAGTAGCAATAGGTAAGAAAAGTTGATTTTGCATAATAGGGCCTTTTTAAATAAAATGTTTAAAAAATACATTTTAAAAAATTATAAAATTAAATACAAATATATAAATATTGATGAAATCTAATTAAATCAAAATGTAATTTAAATACATTAAAAAACTCAATCGTTTGATTGTGATACCAAAAATTATGATGCTAACCACTAGGATGTAGTGTGGCCCATATGAAAATATATTTACAATAAGTACTGCATATGCAAATATGTGGCATAACATTACCGAACATTGAAGAAGGAAGACTGAAAAAAAAATACTTGCAGGTAGTTTTAGAAAGTTGTACTGTATCTGTGTACTATTACATACGAGGGGTGTGACGGTACAATTATCTCATAAGACGAGACAAAACACGATAACGGATTCACAAGAACAAGACAAATTCCTGAGAGTGTCCCTGCTTATAAGAAAAGGACAATATGACAAAGTATTTGACTGGACAAAAACACATATTTTAATTTGGCTGGGTCACAAAACTATAGAGGTGCACTTTGAGGTACTTTTTAACTTTGCATGCATAATCTACACATGAGCTGTTAGTTGTTGAACTTGTTTCCACAAATAAAGACTACAATTTTACATTTTAAAATAAAGTAAGTATAATCACTGAGGATGTGTCCCAGTGCATCTGAGGATGTATCTTACAATCATAATCAAATGCCTATTTATAAATAAAGTTGATTTGATTTGATTTGATTTAAGGTCTTACGGACATCTCTGATTTTGCAGCAGTCAAGTGGATAAATTATTTGTTTTATCTCTGGGCAGTTTGCAGTGGCTTGTTGGTGCTAGGGGAAGGAATCCAGTGTGTCCGGAGTTTTGTTTTTTTACGTTGCGTCTTTGCGTCCATGATCATCAGTTTAGCCTGCTTTTGCTTGGACATGCACACGGCGCGCTGGCTGTGGAACACAAATGAAGGCAAGCAACTGCGCCTGAGCGCTGAAGTTCTATTGCTGGAAACTCAGAGGCTAGCTCTTGTTTGCTAGCTCTCTGTTTAATGAGTGCATGCAAATTAATGTGTGGTTCCAATCATTTGCTCACAGCCAGAAAGATATGACTATAAAAAAATCCAACAACTTTCGACTGCCTCCCGTGAGACAGTTTTTTTCTAAATCTCGCAAGATCTCGTGTCGTACCCCAACTACAAATGGTATGTCAACAATCGCTCCTATTGTTTATTTGTCTAGGAATAGAGTAGTGTGCAATGCCATTGCCTTTTTGATCAAAGACCAACATCCAAACCCAGCAAAACTAGGCAAAATTATTAAATCATGTAGCCCAGGAAACCAGTATTGAACTTTTAGCAAGACTGTATTTTCAAAATGATGTTTGAATTACCAAACAACATCATACCCATGGTTAAGTGTGGTGGTGACAGTGTAATGCTTTAGGGCCGTTCCTGTTTATTCAAAAGGGACAGTGACTTTATTTGAGGGAGTTTCCAAAACCAAGGCCCACCAAAAACATCGTTCATCATGACAATAACTCAAAGCATACATTCATTGCACCACAAGGTCACATTCTGGAATTGTCCAATAAGAGCCTGAAACTAAAACTATTTTATATCCACTTGGTATGTTGTTAGCTGAATCTTTAAAAATAAACATCTTTATCAAAATGTGTGTTTTGAAAGAACATCAACATTTAGAAAGGGCCAACGAACTCTTGCGGTGTGATTGATGAGGACGGAAATTTGCACATATTTTAGCAAAGATTCACAAATCAGACTTTAATGGCCAACAGGCAGGCAGCCATGGAAAACACTCAGTCAATAATGAAAACAAAACAGTCTGACTATGGCTTTGTAATAACACAAATTCAAATTGTTGGGTATACTGATCTAGAGGTTTGTGTCCGAAAGTCTTCATCGCCTATGCTGGAAATGTTTCTGACTGCTTGGCTGTGCTTCTGACTGCCATTTCAGCTGCAATCTTAATTCTCTCCAACATGTGTAGGAAATTTACTGCCTCATTTAATCTTGTCACAAAGGAGCACTCTGCACCTGGCTTTCCTCGTCCTCCATCCACTTCTCACTCTCTCGCTTCTCATTGCTCTCACGGTTAATGAGGAATGCTGAGTGAGGCAAAAGCTCTTATCAAACCAATCTTAGGGCTCAAATTGTATGTGTTCTAAGACATGATGCGAATCAACATTAAACAGAAGAAGATCTTTTACTGCAAAAATTAGAAGCCTCCAACCACATGCTAAAACAAGCACATGTATTCAACAACCTTTACCTTCACAATGTTTACCGTCCCCTTTATAGCCTGACTTGCAGATACACTTGTAGGATTTCAGCGTGTTCTGGCAGATGGCGTCGATGCTGCAGTTGTCAAGCGCCTCTGCACACTCGTCCACATCTAGGAAGAGAGGAAAAAAAGGTTGCTAAGTGAATGCTACCACAAATATATTTTCGAAATGTCAAACTATAGATTTTCACCAGTAAAAACAGTGCAAAGAAGAAAAAAAAATTAAAATAGAAATAGTCATATTTATTGATAGAACTACGATTCAAGGATCTTTATTTTCATACCAACATACATGAGACACATGAGATGGCTAAAAATGTAGTACCCAGGGTCCCAGATTTAGCCCAATGAGTATTACATGAAAGATATTATGTACATAATAATTTCAATAGAATATGACATAAATGCAGTATGTTATAAATAGCATAGGTTAATAAGAATACATTATAAATAGAATGGAATAAATACAAAACATTTATAAATTGCGATTCTGTAGTGCAAATAGAATGTAGAAACAATGACAGCAAACCAAACCAAAAACAAGCCCAGTTCAGCACAGTTATCAGCCTGATCAATCACAAAACATCACAACATTAAAAAGTTGCTTTGATACATCCATCCATCAATCCAAATGCAAAATCAAGCACGTCTTTTCTCTTATCTGTGTTAGCTGATCTCGGCATGTTGTAAACAGCCTGTCGTAAACTTCCCATGAGTTCCGTGTCAACAAACATGGCGCCCTTTGTGTGGGACTTAGGCCTTGTTCACACTGCAGGTCAATTCCTATTTTTTTGCCCAAATGTGACCTGTATCAGATTTTTTCATGTCATGGTGAACAGTACAATTCTGAATTTTTCAAATCTGGCCCAGGCCTCTTTTGTATGTGGATATAAATTGGATATGCAGTCTGAACGATTGGGTCGTGTTTATCCGACCAATACGTCGTCAAAAAGCAATAGGTGTCATAATTTTTCGCTAAAATAGGCAGTTTCCAAATAAACAGTTGAGAAATGAGCAGAAAACAGGCGAAAATTATATGTTTTAGGAACTCACGTCACCCCTCCTGTATGCGACTGCTTGCCCACACACTCTTCGAAGCAAATGCCCTGCAAATGTCAAAACGCTTGCCCACTTCCTTCTTAATCTTCTACGCAGAATAATTTGGTTCAGTAAAATGTTAACTTTGATTGCACAAAATCCTTGAAATTGCCACAAATGCAGCAGGACTTAGACCTACTACAATTGGAGCCATATTTACTTTTGTAAACAGTGCAGCACGTATGACGTCAGATCCGCATGCAGGCCATACACATTTTTTTTGTAATTTAAATGACTACATAGAAAGATCGGACGAAACAATTAGAATAGCACATCTTACCCTGCAGTGTGAATGAACATAGCCTATTTCACACGTTCAGATGAAGACATTTTGCGTTGTATTTGCACCAAATGTTCTGTAAACGTTACGTGAGGAGGGGAAAAAAACATGGAGCTTCCAAACATTAAACTTTATCAGCCGCCTGAAATGCAGACATAGCTATTACCGTGTTTTTAAAGTCTATAAAGACCATAGGCGCCGATCTACATTTCTGCCAGTGGGTGCTCGGACGCGCGGTAAATTTGACGCTTTTCTGAGCATGCACGGTTTTTGCTTGGTGGTGAGAAGGAATTTGCCATCAATCCCACTTGGGTGCTCGGCATTGTCCGTGGATGCTCGGGCCCCGAAGCACCTACTGGACCGGCGCCTATGATAAAGACACCCGTGCTGCTAATGAAGCTGCCCCGAAGCCAGCCGCAAAAAAGGTGTGCGTAAACTAAAGTTTAATTCAAAAGATACAGTATATGGATATGTTTTGGTCCCTGGTTTTAGTCTTGAGAATTGGGAAGTTAGTTGTATTGGTCATTGTAGATTCCTACTGTTAACCACAGTGATCAAAATTTGCAATACCCTAAAGTTGTTACCCTTTTTCCACACTAAGCAGTTTAAGGTAATAAATACCCCGATGACCAGCAAAAGATTGAAAAAATACTGATTGATTGGAATGAGATCTCAGAGATAAGCCAGCCCTCACGCCTTTATGCATGGTTACTGTGTTGTGTTGTGTCGTGTTGTACAGTATGTCAGTTAATACATGCACAGTCAGTAATTGGAGACATCGTTCAGAAGAACATTTGTTTGTGAAACTTAGTTTTTTTCATCTGTGACTGGAAATATGTATGATAAATGACAAATAATTTAATTGAATGTAAAACAAATGGGTTGATTGTGCAGTACTAATTGTTGATTAAATGTGTCTGGAAGCAATCAAGGCAAAATGGAGTGAACAAAAAGGCACTTTTGATTCAGTCTCAATTAATTTGCACAAGAAGAACAACATGACATCAGCTATTGGAAAGCAAAACAATGCTGGCATCGAAACAGAAGTTCAGAACATTCAGGGACAGATCCTGTCATTCTATAAAAAAAAATGTACTGACCATTCTAGTGTAGGCATTGTCTCCCACCACTCTTAACAGTGTAAACACTAAACAAAAATGCTGTTTGGTCCACACGTACATGCAGGGAGTGTGTGCACACTGCACATACACACAAGCAGAAGCAAATAGCAATGATTGTCTGAAGCTAAACAGTAGCTAAATTATAGTAGCTAAACTTTGCTAAATTGCTATCTTTTGCTGACAACAAACAAAACTAGTGCGCGTGCGTAAGTGCGATGCGCGTGCGTAAGTGCGATGCACAAGCGTAGTTACTTCATTAAGTGCTAAAAGAGGGTTGGAGTGTGATCGTAACAACACTCTGGAAAGTTTGGGCCCTTTAGGCATCCACATAAAAGTTGCAAACAGCCTCTATAATGTCAACACAGGCTGCTTGCTACAAAAGCGAGTGTCAAAGTGATTATGATGATTCATGAGTTTGCATAAAAGTTGAGTTCAATGAGCCAGCAATTAACATGTGTGGACATTTAACATTCATGGTCAAATTAATTCAGGTGCTTTTTCTAATCTGGACCAAAGACTTTGAGCAAACAAAAATACACCTACTAGAAAAAAAGTTGTTTTAAAAGTGCATTTAAGAGTGTGAACTTTAAATCACAGCAGCAGAACTTCAAAGACTAGACAAACCAATCATAAACCGGGATCACTAATGAGTATTAATTACACTTTATAAGTGTTTAGTTGCTGCAGTCTGAATAATTAGGGTGAGAAAGTGAAAAGATAAGCATGGAAATGGATTGAAGCAGATGCATGGTCAGGTCTGCCTTCACGGAGCCCCTAATCCCGCAAAAATCCTAGCTAACTAGCCCAGGTGTTTAGGATTACCGCTCCGCACACAGGGGAAGGGCAGCTTAATAAAGTTTACATAGCTTCCAATATCCACTCTTATCAAAAGCCCTCTGCAGGAGCCAGCTGATCCCACTGGGAAATGACCTGCAACCTAAACCCTGGAGCTTAACATATTGCTTATATCCAGCTATTCCTAAAGGACACAAGGAGACAAGCACAGTGAAAATGCAGAAGAGTAACAAAATATTGATCTAAAATTTGATTGGTTCCATTGATGCTTTTGGTTGCAATTTTAATGTGAACTGTATTTAACTTTTTCATTAAGCTCCAACGTGAGATCGTACCATTACAGCTTACCGCAGGCAAAAGATTTATTTCTCCACAGATTAATCGCCTGATTATTCAGAAGATAAAATGATTGACTGCATTATCGTAAAGATAACGATGTATTTAAGCAAGGATTGAGCTCCTTGTCCAGCTTGATATTTTATTGTCTGAAAAGCATTTTAGTTTCAGGGCAAAATGGAATTCAGTAAAAAGTGTAGGCCATAGAGGTTCTAACCCTGCCAAGTTTCCATCAGGCCGTTTAGCAATGCAGAAGAGAACAACGGTCCTACGCCCTGAAGAGTAGCCCTGTTCTTAAATCATCTGGATTGCCAGAAAAAAAGCTTTCATGTAAAAAGGGATATTTATATGGAAGTAATTAATAACAGTAATTGTCATGTTTCATGGTGCCACATTTTAAGGCTGGACTATACTCTGGCGTCATGTAGTTTAGGTAAGCGACGGCGCCTTGCTCCTTCCCCTGCAGACCGTTTCCCGCAGACCTTGACGTGCACATCCAAAAAAATCTAGGTTCGCTTCAGCGGTGACGCAGATCGCAGTTGATTGGCCAGCTTGTTACTACATCATTTCCTGCCCGGCGATATTAAAAAAACCTACAACCTCTATCCTACAAACAATGGCGCAAATCGAGAAATGTTTAATTTAAAAAAACTACAACCTCTATCGTAGAAACAATGGCGCAATTTGAGAAGTGTTTAATCGAGGAAATTTGCTAAAAATACCATTTATACAATACTCCTTCGCCAAACTACAAGAATTACTTCCACTCATTCGGGGTTTGCACAGCCTACCTTGGCGAACATCTTTTCTTCCCGTTTCGACGCAATGTGTACATTAAAAATGACCAGTGTTTCAAAAGGATTAGTTCCAGCTCCAACATTATAGTGGGCGTCTCTTCAGAGGCCATCATTTACGACAGGTTTACAATCACTACTACACACAGGAAGCTCTATCTCTCAGGAAAATAGTCAATGAGATATTGTGGTTGCTCATTCAGGCAAACACTGCCCCTTGGGGTTTTGGAAGAGAATTGCAAGTCACGCGCCAGCCCCTGAGGAATAGCTACAAACAAACCAAGACGCCGTCAGAGAGTTCATAGGCTACGTGACGCGAGAGTATATTCTAGTCTTTAGTGGGGGGTTGTTGTCTGACATTCCTAAATCAACAGTTTGACTGCTTTTATGTAGCTCTGTATAGGGTTGCGCAATATATGCCACAATGATCGAGCTCTTAATACTATCGCCATATCGTAAATGCCTGTTAATGACAAGTTCTAGCTGTGTCCCTTAATGACAAGTGTACTATACCTAGTGCTACTTGGTATTGGATCGACATTCAAAGTTGTAGTATTGCTCCAAACTAATGTAAAGTATCCAAACAATATAAAAATACATACTTGTTATATTTTACTAGAAGTGTAGATAGGAACATGGAACAACAGAAAGCAACCAGCTATTAACAGTAAATTAGCACGTAGATTGATAATAGTTTTGAGAAAATAATACAATCGGAAATTACGCAATGTTACCGCATATGTCAGCATCCAAATTAGGAGCCTCTGCAACTCATTTTGAAATTGTTTTATTATCATTTACAGACCAAATAACATTGTGATATATATTGTTATCGCAGAAGGCTGCAATACATATCACAATATACTGTAGATTTAAGGCCATATTGCCTGTCCGTAGCTCTGTACAGCATTCAAGGTGAATCTTTGGCTTTTTGTTGTATATCTCATCACCACTGAGTAACCTCCTGAAGTCTTACAATATCATTATTACTTCAAAATTTAAACACAATGAGGTGAAATAACTTATCTTTAATTTTTCAAGTTATAAAAATGCTGGACATCATAGTTTTTTTCATCAAGCAACCCTGCATCTGTTTAAAAGGGCAGTAACTCCAAAAAAATCCTGCTCATCTTCTTGTCATTATTGTTCACGGTAGAACCACCAATTTACTTTCTCGCTCCATGGTTGCTGCTACACACACACACACACACACACTCACCCCCCCACACACACACACACACACACACACACACACACACACACACACACACACAAACACACACAAACACACATTCTTGTATTTCTTACCTTCTTGGGACCTCTGAAAAATGCCTACCTCTTTAGTACCACCCTTTCTAGATATATAAAGATTTGTATTTACAACATTAATAATATATACATACTATGCAAATATAAAAAAGGTACGCTTTTAATTATTTTTTTTATTTTTTTGTTGTAATTGGTTTTTAATCTTCATTATTTACTTCAAGTTATTACAGTATGTCTCTATATACATATTTATTGTAATTTTTTAAATATATTTTGGCAAAAGGGGGCCCATTTCAATTTCTTACACACACTTTTTATTACATATGTTAGCCAGAATGGGAGCACTTCAAATTTTTATACTCACTTATTATTTCATATGTTGACTAGAGAGGGAGCACTTCAAATTTTTATACTCACTTGTTATTTCATATGTTGACTAGAGAGGGATCACTTCAAATTGTTATACTCACTTGTTATTTCATATGTTGACCAGAGGGGGGTGCACTTCAAATCGTTATACTCACTTGTTATTTCATATGTTGACTGAAGAGGGAGCACTTTTAAAACCGACACAAAGTCAATTTGAAAAATCCCTCCTTTTGGGACCACCCTAAATTTGGAAGCTACGTTTCCTTGTTGATGTCTCAAGAAGGGTAGAAATACAAGAAGACACTCACACACACACACACACACACACACACACACACACACACACACACACACACACACACACACACAATCACACACACACAGACACACTCTAACTTGTACTAAACAATTTAGAAGTCACAGATAGTTCTCACAAAAAAATTTGTAGACTAACAGCCTGCTGGCCTAGTTGGAGTTTTCTGTAAGCAAAGCAGACTATATTTGGTGAAACCACTTAAATCGGTTAAGTATGTAACTATGTGCAAGTCATCAGGAAAAAAAACAACCTCTAATCAATGGCAACTGGAAAGTCTGTATTACAGCTGCATCGATTTAATAACTGTCGCCAGAGGAAATGCCAACCACAAGCCAAAACAATAAAAATGTTCTACAAGCCAAAACACTACAACATTTCTACAGTGACATGCAAATTACCCAAATGATCAGGTTGGGAAGCCAAGCAAACATATAACTACCCTGTTGCCTTTGGTGTGAGCTGCACAAATGGAAATAAACATAGTAATCCCAGGCACACGAACTTCGATCATAGTCTGACAAGTTATTGTTTGCAAGAATGCGCCCATGAATGAAAGAATTCCATTGGACAACAAAAGTTGCGTATGCTCCAAATTGCTTTGGCATGCAAATAAACATGTCAGAGTCAATACATCCTTTGGTGCAGTCGGAGACAAAAATGCTGCATGTTCAGTAATGCCGCCATGGTAATTGACTCATTCCCAAGATTAAAAGATTGTGTTTTCCCAGTAAGTTTCTTTCATTCTTTTGGGTTGAGGAATCACAGTTGTTGGGAACAAGTCAGGCCAGCGGAGAATGAAGCCAATGCACTGGGACAAGGATGAATAAACAAAGTCAAAACAAAAAAATTCCAACGAAGAAAGGGATGTTGGGGAAAAACCCAATCACTTTCAGTTAAAATAGTTTCCACCATGCGGCTGCCGTAGCTCTCCTGCTTTCAGCACATTTAACAAATTAGTCTGAGGGAAATGAAAGTGACAAAGACATGGTTAGAAGAAACACTATAAAACCTGTTTGTGTTAGAATTTCATATCGGGTAAAAACAAAAAACATTAAAAGAGAGAAAGACAGTAAGATCCAAATAACAAGTGCTAAATAGTGTGTGTAAATGACATGTACTATTAGTGGGAGTGTTGTGGGTGATGACAATTAAGTGCAAAAGTGGTGCAGATCGCCCTATTTAAATGATGGCTGTCACTCATTTCCCTTCACATTTTTGCCATTATATGGTCCAAACTGTGGCGTTTGGTCATGTTGTTGACATGCAGCACCCAAATATTATATGTACAACCTTGTCTGGGCTTTATTGAAGTGTGATCTAAATAACAGAACCTACTTTTAGCACGCAGAAGGTGCGCTCTGGGAGGCGCTGAAGTGTTGGGATGTTGTAACTGGATCATATTGCAAGAAGTTTATATATTTGAAATAACGAACACCATTAAAACATTGCCAGCAGACACCCTGCCTTCCACCCAAGTGTAGCTGGGATGGGCTCCAGCACCCCCTGCTACCCCGAAAGGGACAAGCAGTAGAAAATGAATGGATGGATTAGCAGTCACGACAACAGCTGTGTGTTAGCAGTAAGTATGAGTGATGTCGGCCGTGTGTCTTTTGTTTAAGTTGGGCATGGAAGCAGAGATTTAGTTGGAAGAAAGAAATGCAATGCAAGCCAGACAACACTGTCGCGTGCCACCATGGTTGACGTCAGCGGAGTAGAGTGTCAGTGGCATGCAGCGGTGATTCAGAATTCAGAATCACCTCTGCACGCCCGCTGGCCACCCTGTCTCCTCGCCCTAATCCTTTGAAATGCTCTCATCAACTCCTGGTGGAATATGTAAACGCACAAAGACGAGTGCATAAGATGACAGTAGTGCGCCGTCATTGTTCAGTAGAAATGAAGGAAATCACAACAAGATGGGAATATTAATGCTGCACTTAAGATTATAATGAACCTTACTTGACATAAAATAATCGTTGGTACTCTAAACAGTAGGAAAGCAACGATGCTCGGTATAATCCTGGTCAGAACAATCCACCTTTATTGACCGTGATCCTGTGTGTGTGTCTGTGAATGTGTCTGTGTGTTTGTGTACGTTTGCGTGTGTTGTTGTTAAAGTGTTTGTGCCCGTGTATGTGCGCGACCTCCCCTTCCACCAAAGCACTGGTGAGACGCACTGATGTATACAAGTAATTAAAGAATACAAGCAATAATTTACCAAGCGTCTTTTCGTGTCGTTCTGGCCATTTTTGGGTGTTAAATGGCTGTCGAAGTATACCAACTTGTCGGAATACCTACTCAGACTTCTTCTGTGCAGGTATATCACTAATGCTTGGTTAATATTCAAATCACAATATGTAAATGGAGTATTGTTGTCGGTTTTTGAATGGTTATTGATTGGATTTTATGGGCGAAATACAGGAGCTCTCATTGGCTTTGTTGTAAGATTACTTTTATTTATGTTTATTCAATATTTAGAATGCATTTTTTTTTTTTTTACTCCTTCCGTCGTCATGTCTTTCATAAAGATTGTGAACGACAGGCAAAATTCCCGATAAATTGTAGTTTTCCTTTAACAGGAACAGTGTGCATTATTTAACATTTCTGTAAATGTACCAGAATTAGCCAAAAGGCTTGTTTTTATCCGTCGTCCTTGGACAGATCTTAAAGTTGTCTACCTAAAACATTAAAACGATTGTACAGTGAACAAAGCAATCCACATGAAAAAGCAGTAAAAAAAAAATACACATCACTATAAAACTCCTGTTAAAAACCCTATGAACAAATACCAGTAAAATAAACTGTAGTACATACAGGTACAATTATCACAATTAAAACATTTTATCAGCTTTAAAGAACAAAATGTATAAATTGGCTCTTGCGTTATGTTTCGCATTTTCTTCCCACACTGTACCAGAAATCAACCAAAACAATTTGCCTTCATGTTGTATTTTATTGCCGGTATGGATGTAAAACTATCTTAAATTGTATACATTATAGTCTTAAAAATTTGACTTGTCGAAACCCTTATTACAAAATAAATAATATGAGTAGGTATGAATTGCGCTTGTATCGTAACGAACTGATATCAGTCTTGGCCAAATACTCAAGGCTGCAATATCGGTATCGTATTGGAAGTGAAAACGTTTTTGACACCCCTACTAGATTTTTGTGCGCTGTCAAGTTGCACATGTTTTAATGCAAGCAAACCTTTAGTAGATCAGACCTACTGTGTGCCAAATTGTGTCAGCACAAGGTCTGGATACGAACCGTTAAAAACATTTTTAAAAATTGCAGCTGAGATAGGCTCCAGCACCCCCCCGCGACCCCGAAAGGGACAAGCGGTAGAAAATGGATGGATGGATGGCATTCTTTATGGACACAGGACAACTTTGTCAGAACTATTCTGGTTGACCAGCTGCAAGGTTTTGAATGATGTAATATTCTAAGTCGATTGGATACAATATCATTGTCAAACAAACTTTTCCAGATGAGTGTTCCAAATGCCACGGTGGTCATGTCTGCCATTGTTGTTTTGGTTTTGTTTTGACATCAAACACAAGCATGTCCTCTGAGAACCGTTGTCGTTGTTTACACAGAAACATTGAAACCATCCAAAACTTTCATTTTAAATGTTTTTAGGTGTTTGTTGTTGTGAAGCCTTTTTAGGTTAAAAATTCTGCTGTAAAAAAAAAAGGACCCAGGACTCTGTTTTGATGTTAATACTCTACTGTCACCACGAGCTGCCTGCTAAGAGCTGCTGGCCATGGAGGTGAGACCTTGTCAAAGGTGCGTTTCCTCCTTGATGTATAAGAGGGTTTGGGATAAGTAGTGCATTTAGCAAGACCGACTTGCGGGGGTGTTAACAGGAAAAGGATGCGGAAGGGAGAGAGTGAGGAAGAACTGTAGGGCTGTAAGTGTGCAGTTCAAACATAGGGTAATATTTACTTTGAGTGTTGAGACCCTTGCCATTTGCTTTGCCCAAAACCTGCCCACCTCCCTACACCCATCATCTTTACATTCAGATGCAAAAATGGTCTTAAAACAGCTTGGGCATCCTTGAGTGTCGCTTTACTGATGTGACTTGATGATATAAGGACCAGCTGCGCACTGACAGACTTAAGGACCCATTCTTTTGAAAAACTGCACAACGGTTCATTTTCTTGGGCTTCTTGCAGCATAGTAGAAAGGTTGCTGAGTTCAACTCCAAACAAGGTGTTCTCAGGATCATAAGTATCTGCCTTGCTTCACATAATTACTGAAAAACAAGTGTTGTAATTACCCACCTTAGCACTATACTTACGCTATACTTAGGCTTGCGGTCGAGCAAGATGGAGTTTAAGGTCAAGATAATCAGTTTAGCAGACTGAAAAAAGCTATATTGAGCTATGTATTTTCATAAAACAAAACATTTTAATTAATTTGACAAAGGTCAAAAAGACATATACCTCATAATCAGTTAATCTAATGCACAAAATAATCAGTTTCATATTTCTAGAAATGTTTAACAGATAAATCAGGGAAAGAGCTAGTAGAAGCTAAGCACATGCATTAATATTTGAATAACTAGAAAAGCACTCGGAGAGTCTAGACCTCTGCCAGACCCTATCTCCCAAAAGGTAAGATTCCTATAAAAAAAATCCTTAATCCAGACAGTGATCCAGATGAAACCCAAAATCTGATCACTTGTTCCTTATTTCCGGAAAGTGTGATTAGAATCTGCTCATAGGTTTGTAGGCTATATTGCTAACGAACCAGTAAACAGACAAACAACCCCAGACAATCAACATTTAAATGAAATTGTCAGGTTCGTGTTATGTTTCGTTTTGTTGGTCATCTGATCCTCGAGAGTGTTGACCTTGCTTTGTAGAGTTACTACTAACTCTTTCAAGTCTGGTTCCACCCCTGATAACTTTGTATTTTCCCATTGGCGGCTTCTTGTCGTGCTCATGGTTGCTCATGGAAGCTTTTAAAATATGTCCAACTCCTTCGTTTTTGTTGTTTAGCTTTGGGTTGCTAAGCAACGGCTTTGTGCTAGCATTTAGCTAGTTAGCCCCCGGCTTTCAGACGCTTTCGGTTTGCTTATTTTAGCGAATCTGTGCCTTCCGCTGGGCAGAGTTGAAGTCAAATATGTTAGCAAGCTGTCTTGTTGCCGTGATAACAATAGTCGGCAAGTAGTCGGAAATTACAGTATTTTAGTGAAAATCTGTAGTGTCGGGAGCGAAGCTCTTCTAGTTTACATCGTCCCTTGGAAACAGGAAGTGACATTGCTATTACAAAACTCAAAACCAGTGAAGTTGGCACGTTGTGTAAATCCTAAATAAAAACAGAATACAATGATTTGCAAATCCTTTTCAACCTATATTGAATTGAATAGACTGCAAAGACAAGATACTTAACGTTCGAACTGGTACACTTTGTTATTTTTTGCAAATATTAGCTAATTTGGAATTTGATGCCTGCAACATGTTTCAAAAAAGCTGGCACAAGTGGCAAAAAAGAATGCTCATCAAACACTTATTTGGAGCATCCCACAGGTGAACAGGCTAATTGGGAACAGGTGAGTGCCATGATTGGGTATAAAAGCAGCTTCCATGAAATGCTCAGTCATTCACAAACAAGGATGGGGTGAGGGTCACCACTTTGTGAACAAATGCGTGAGCAAATTGTCGAACAGTTTAAGAAAAACCTTTCTCAACGAGCTATTGCAAGGAATTTAGGGATTTCACCATCTACGGTCCCTAATATCATCAAAAGGTTCAGAGAATCTGGAGAAATCACTGCACGTAAGCGGCAAGGCGGAAAACCAACATTGAATGCCTGTGACCTTCGATCCCTCAAGAGGTACTGCATCAAAAAGCGCCATCAGTGTGTAAAGGATATCACCGCATGGGCTCAGGAACACTTCAGAAAAAACACTGTCAGTAACTACAGTTCATTGCTACATCTGTAAGTGCAAGATAAAACTCTACTATGCAAAGCGAAAGCCATTTATCAACAACACCCAGAAACTCAAAATGGACTGATGCAAAGTGGAAAAGTGTTCTGTGGTCTGACGAGTCCACATTTGAAATTGTTTTTGGAAACTTTGGACGTTGTGTCCTGCGGACCAAAGAGGAAAAGAACCATCCGGACTGTTATAGGCGCAAAGTTCAAAAGCCAGCATCTGTGATGGTACGGGGGTGTATTAATGCCAAAGGCATGGGTAAATTACACATCTGGCACCATTAATGCTGAACGGTACGTACAGGTTTTGGAGCAACATATGCCATCCAAGCAACGTCTTTTTCATGGACGCCCCTGTTTATTTCAGCAAGACAATGCCAAGCCACGTGTTACAATAGCATGGCTTCGTAGTAAAAGAGTGCGAGTGCTAGACTGGCCTGCTTGCAGTCCAGACCTGTCTCCCATTGAAAATGTGTGGTGCATTATGAAGCGTTAAATACCACAACAGAGACCCCTGACTGTTGAACAAATTAAGCTGTACATCAAGCAAGAATGGGAAAGAAATCCACCTGAAAAGCTTCAAAAATTGGTCTCCTCAGTTCCCAAACGTTTACTGAGTGTTGTTAAAAGGAAAGGCCATGTAAAGTGGTTAAATGCCCCTGTGCCAACTTTTTTTGCAATGTGTTGCTGCCATTAAATTCAAAGTTAATGATTATTTGCAAAGAAAAATTATGTTATGTTAAAATTATGTTTCTCATTTCGAACATTTAAAAAAATATTGTCTTTACAGTCTATTCAATTGAATATATGTTGAAAAGGATTTGCAAATCATTGTATTCTGTTTTTATTTACGATTTACACAACGTGCCAACTTCACTGTTTTTGGGTTTTGTAATAACAATGTCACTTCCTGTTTGTATTTATAGCGGCGCTGTGATCACAAGCTTGTGTGCCTAGTGCTTGGATTTTAATGACGTCACATACGGCTCATTGAATATGTGCGGTGGTCAAGCAGTGTTTGTTCTCAATGGGTATGAGTTTGCAGTGACCACTTAGTTAAATGTTTGTTTGATATATTTGTAATATACTTTACTTGTTTATATCCCATTGAAGTACTATCTTGATATTATTTGTATTTACATTTTTAACAAACAGAAACCAGAAAGTCAGAGTTAATGATACTTTGTTAGGAAAGGTACTTCTACATTTCCTCTTGTTTATTTGGACAGGACAAAAATCAAATATAGTAATGATTCAGTAAGTGTTAGTTTGTTAAATGGATAAGAAGTGAAGTGATTTATATTTATATAGCGCTTTTCTCTAGTGACTCAAAGTGCTTTACAAAGTGAAACCCATTATTGAAGTTATAATTACACCAGTGTGGGTGGTACTGGGAGCAGGTGGGTAAAGTATCTCGCCCAAGGACACAACTGCAGTGACTATGATGGTGGAAGCGGGGATCGAACCTGAAATCCTCAAGTTGCTGGCACGGCCGCTCCACCGACCGAGTCACACCGCCCCATTTGCGGGTCTCGAGCTATCGAAAAACGATGCACATTTATCCAGGAGAGTCTTGATATCAATTTCCTTGACCCAGCCACACACAAAGAAGTTGAAGGCCTCCATGCTTTTCCAAGTTTTCATCTGTTTTGCCGTGCAGAATGACTTTGTCCCACTAGATCAATATGTCTGGGAACTCCACCAACGAATACTCCTTGATATCACTGGCCAATTTTTTTTTGTGATAAAATATAGGGATCTATTCCACTGCATTGTTTGATTTTTTTGCTCGTATCTGCTTTTTGCAAGAAGGATCTGGGCCCTTCCATGCTCATATAGATCCCGCACTGCTTGCTGCACAACAGCCATCTTGGCTTGGTTGACCACTGGTTTTTATTTCTGAGAAGAAGTCATGTGTCGGAATACAAGCAATATTGACATCATCGAGTGTTAAGATGCTTCCTTGCTTGCATAAGTTTATTGTAGATCATAAATCATGCCTCTCATCTGGATAATAGAAGGATGAAAATGTATTCTGAGAAGTTGGTACACTTTGACAGCCAATTTAGCTCGGAAATGGCGAGATTGACACAAAAAGACGCTTGGTTTCACCCCCCTTTTCTTCAGGGGGGAATACAAGTAATTATTCATCTAAACAGGACTATAAAAAGATTTTATCACCTAATGACAGCAGACTTTGTACAGTAAGTGTAGTTCGCTGGCTCTCATGAAGTCTGCAGTGAGTAATAATCAGGGATGTTGTTGAAAAAAAGTGTTCATCGTTTTTTGCTTAAAATGAGCAAATTACGTAAATATAAAATGTCTATGAATGTTGTCATTCATCCAGGTTATTATAATCAGAAGAGATTACAATGACCTGGATGAATGAGAACATTCATAGACATGTTTCTAAACATTTTGGATTTGGATTATAAATGTGCCCTTAACTGAATTACAAATATACTTACAGCGTTTATATAAAACCTTGATGTATTTTTAAGGGCGGAATAGAGTGATCCCTTAGGCTTCATTGAAGGCAGACTTTTGATCACATGTATATACTATTTAGATTGCATATAAAAAGGCTCTGATAGCGATCAGGAGCAGCTGAGCATCTTGATCACTAATCAGAGGCAGGTGTGATTCAATCAGTGCTCCTAGCTATTACACAGTCAACGAAGAAACACCAAAAACTGAAATGGACAATAAACACATAAATAATACAAAACTCAAAACCAAAGGCATGACCCGGGCAACAGATCATGACAATTATGTAACTAACTAACTAACTAATGTGGATGAGACAAAGTAAAGTACATAGGGCTATCTTAACAAGTAGCCATTGTCACTTACAAGATTCAATCAGAGGAAGAATATAAACATCCTTTCCATCAAAACACCCATCAGTTCATTGATGTTCTTTTAACGAGGAGATGTTTTTTAGTTATGACAAAACAGCTGGTAAGACAAACTATGGCATGGGTGTCAAACTCTGGGTAATTTCACTTGGCCCGTGAGGTGATATCAAATTAACACTAGAGCTGGCCCGCCGATTATATACAGCGGCGGTGCCGCGGTACACCGCTAACTTTCATACTTGCCAAACCTCCCGGGAGACTCCCAAATTTCAGTGCCTCTCCTGAGAATTATAACGTCCCCTTTTCGTCCAGTCCAACGAGCGCTGGCCCAGTTACATAATATGTGCGGCTTTGACACGCACACAGAAGTGAATGCATCGCATACTTGATCTTCAGCCATACAGGTTACACTAAGGGTGCCAGTAAAAAAACCTTTAACATTGTTAGAAATATACGCCACACTGTGAACCCACACCAAACAAGAATGACAAACACATTTCAGGAGAACATCTGCATAGTAACACAACATAAACACAACAGAACAATCAAACATTCTTGTTTGGTGTGGATTCACAGTGTGGCGTATATTTCTAACAATGTTAAAGTTGCTTATACGGCCACTCTCAGTGTAAACTGTATCGCTGTTGATCAAGTATGCTTTGCATTTACATGTGTGTGCGTACAGGAGCCGCTCATATATTGTGACTTGGCGGGCACGTTGTTAGAAGGGATGAAAAGCGGACGTAACGTCAGCTCGTAGAGGACGTTAAAAGCAGTGCCTGTAAGGCACGCCCCCAAGACTGTGGAATACGAGATATAATGACTGATGAACACCTTCGTTCGATAATGAGGGATGCCTCAGCTCAAAGCCAGAGCCCTGACATTAATGAACTAGTATCCAAGAAAAGATGCCAGGTATCTGGCTTGGGCACATCAGATTAGATCAGTGTGTTGCAAACTGCGCAGTTTAAAGTCCTGAATGGTGGTGTATTCATTATTTTATTTTCAAATGTATTAGCCTGTGGAAAAAGTTAATGTTGATATTTACCCCAGAAGGCTGCAAATAGAAAAGAGGCATTACATTTTTATTTAAATTGTATTTGATATGCCATTGATATTTTTTAATTATTATTATTATTATTTGAAACTCGATTTTGCATGTCACTATAAAATTATATAAGCCTTGCTTGTTCAATATTTAATGCAAAGCTTGTTTGGGTCCCTATTAAAAGGTTAATTTGTTCAACCTTGGCCCGCGGCTTTGTTCAGTTTTAAATTTTGGCCCACTCTATATTTGAGTTTGACACCCCTGAACTATGGGGTCTGTAACTAAAGAAGCTTTTGGATGTCAGCACTCAAAATCACAAACATTTTCTTAAATGGTGCAGAAAGTATTTTTATCCACTATTAAGTCACACCGAAGCTTGGTCAAATGGATTAGTATAGTTAAACAAGGTAAATGAGCAACCCTTTACCCAAAATCTAATTTCTGACAACCTACAATAAAAAGAAAGCAACATACCAAAACAGAGCAGTACAGTGTAACAAATGTATTCGCATTTGCGACTTGGAAATAGATTGTGGGACTAGAAAAAATTAAAAAGTAACACTTGTGAGAATATGTATTTCAACCCTTTCATTCTCACTTTGCTCCCAAAATAAATCCACACAAAGTGGATCAAATAAAGTAAGATTTGGGGAAAATAAACATTGCTGTCCACAGACCATACGGATGCCATTCCAACCGTTTGTGCATCTGCAAAGCACAGACATGAAACACGTGTACACAGTATTGCGGGTCTCGCGACATTCTAGCTGAGCTGCTACCAAAACAATTAGCTAAAGATATGAACTTCATAGTAAATTAACCCAAATTTACACTGCTCGAAGTTGTGTTCATTCATGTCGACGGTGTTTTAACGTTTTGAGGAATTTATGTAATTAAATAAGCAAACAGTCCGTTGGCAGTGATGAAAAACATTATGTTGCTCAGACGGCGTCTGCGCATACATGCTGCTTCTGATAAGTTACAGTAAGATGTAGGGAAAGAGAACAAAAAATGGCACAGAAGAAAAAGATAAAAGCTATTATTGCAGCCATATTTTATGCTTCTACTGCTAATTATCACACTAGCGATAGTATTTCAAAGTCGCCTGTACAAACTTTGGTCTCTGTCTCTTCTACATTACAAAATACATGACGACAGATGGATTTAAAAAAAAATGCATTCTAACTAGTAAATAAAAGTAAATAAAAGTCTGCTTACAGCGGCGCCAATAAGAACTCTATTTCGCCCATAAAATCCAGTAAATAACCATTCAAAAACCGAAAAGCAAACGTAGTGATGCGTTTTTTAAATTAATGCGCCGTGTATATGTAAATATTAAAAAATATTATAAATGTGCCCGTTACTACATAACATGTATACTTACATCATGTATGTATATAAAACTCTAATGGAGGTGTTTGGATGTTTTTAAGGGCTTTATAGGCGGAATTGCGTGGCTCCCATAGGCTTCATTGTAAGCAAAATGTTGATCGCATGTATTTGATATTTAGAATGCAAAAAAATAAATAACATCCATCGACATGTCTTTCATAATTATTGTGAACGATCTGCAAAATTCCCCAAAAAGTGCAGTTCCTCTTTAAAAAAAACAGGCACATCAATTGCAGTTAATAATGTTTTTTTGTTTTAACATCAACACTTCTATTGATATTTTTGATACATGTGATTTTCATTTGAATTTTACTAATTTATTTAGGTGTTACTAACGTGTTACTATTGCTATTGTATTAGAATTGTGTATGTCATGCCCTTGTGACAGTTTTGTTCGGATATATTTTCAACATATATGAATCCATCTGTTATAATAACCATATCATATTATCCCAACACCAAAGGAAATCAAAACAACATTTTTAGAAAAATATAAGAATATAAGAACTAGAAATAAATACATATTTTTAAAGGGGCTCTGTTACATTTTTTGAACAAAAATAATAAGAACACCACAGGCATGTTATCATCAAATGCATATCATCAGAACATATTTTAGTAAGTGTCTGTATTCTTCACAATTACTAATTATACTAAATAAAAATTGCTCATCGGTCTGAGGAATTTGTTTGGCGTTCATGCTTGTCACTCACTGCTGTCTTGTTATGATAGAATATATATTCAACGATAACTAACGTTAGCTATCCAGATTGCTATCATTAGCGATCAACACACAAAGCTTATGGGCGTGCACATGTTACGTCATTACGTAGTAAAAGTTTAAAAAATACTTTGGAAAGTTAGCGACCTCTAAGCATCTGCGTAAAGTTTGCAAACCGCCTCTTTTTGTGGGCACCCACTCAATTTTCCAAAGACTGACTCAAATCACGATTTGTGGGTCCTGCGGACACACACATCAAGGGTCACCAACCTTTTTGAAACCAAGAGCTACTTCTTGGGTACTGATTAATGCGAAGGGCTACCAGTTTGATACACACTTAAATAAATTGCCAGAAATAGCCAATTTGCTCAATTTACCTTTAACTCTATGTTATTATTAATAATTAATTATATTTATCTTTGTGGAAACACTGATCATCTTAATGATTTCTCACAATAAATATATATAGAAACAGATAAATATCAATATGCAACACTTTATTTTTATATTTTCTGTTAGTGCACATTTTTCAAATTGAACATTTTCAAATGATCACTTCTAAGACAGTCTTGTGAAATCACAATATCCCATTTTAACTAGCCACTGACATTTTTTAACAAATCATGAATTACTTTGCACTATGTTTGTACAAATAATAACTCATGTAAAATACAAAACTCAACTCTCAAATTTTTAAATAAATCATGTCACACTTTAAACTGGACACCAAATCTGTTATCTGTTTCTTTGTCAGTTAGTGAAGACCAAGTCTTTAAAATATTTTCTTGGACTTTCAAATTCTATTTGAGTTTTGTCTCTCTTAGAATTAAAAATGTCGAGCAAAGCGAGACCAGCTTGCTAGTAAATAAATAAAATTTAAAAAATAGAGGCAGCTCACTGGTAAGTGCTGCTATTTGAGCTATTTGTAGAACAGGCCAGCGGGCTACTCATCTGGTCCTTACGGGCGACCGGGCACCGCGTTGGTGACCCCTGCACTACATTGAAACCCTATCAACATCACTGGTCATTCTGGCATGTGTATAAGTGCCATTATGATCAGTTATGTAATTGCATGTTATGTCAGTCATGTTATGTGACTGTATGTGTAGCTTAGTACATGTGTGTACGCATGACGCAGAATGACTTGACTATAAAAAGCTGTGGGACAGAGAATTTTAATTGAGGGTCGCATTAGGCCTTATGATAGCACTGTGTTCATATGTATGAGAGGATAAGTGTTACTGTGTACATTGTTTGATTGTTAATCGTGAAATGGGGTTGTTTAAGACATTTCATATTGCTCCTATTTTTTCTGCGCTAGTAACATTTTTCTGAGCTACTAATTTTTTTCATTTAGTAGCACCTGTGCTCCAAGTGTAAAAGCTAGGTGTACAGCCCTGCACAAAATGAAATTATCACTCTATGCAGTGTATTGTTTGCATTGTTCAAACACAAAAAAAAACAAGGCACTTTCTTCTTCAAGTAAAATGTCATTAATATCAAAATGTCTTAAGTGACCTTTTAATCAGCTCCAAAGCGTTTTCACTTGGCTTTCATTATGTGGACAAACAATTTTTTAATTACACCATGTGAGCTTAAAAGCCAGAGTACCTCCTATAGGTTGTATTCAGTCACATGACTTTTGAACAAAAATAAACAAAGTGGTGGGCCACCAAACGAACATGGCTACTGTGCAGCAAACAAAGTGTGAACTATCTGAGTACACAAGGGGCTTAGATATTACCATTAAAAGCAGATACGGGCAATATTCAAACTTTGTAATGGAATCTATCCGTATACTTTATCAAAAAAAAGATTTCTCGAGTGACCACAAGGATTATGCTTTGGCCGCGTTCCCAGACATGTCGAACTATCTGGTGCTCCAGACGTCATTCTACACAACAAAACAGATGAAAACTTGGAAAAGCATGGAGGTCTACAACTCCTTTTGTGTGTGGCTGGGTCAAGGACATTGGTATCAAGACTCTCCTGGATAAATATGCATAGTTTTTGCTTGGGAAAGGTTGCATTTCATGATTTAACTTTGTGTCTACTGCCATGTTTGTTGCCTTATTGTCTTTGTACGCGCCGTTACGAGTCTGCGTGTTTTCCCCGTCTTTATCAAAATATAATTATAGGAGTCAACTTTGTGTATGTGCTGAAAGCTTCATATATGATTGCTGCCTTTGGTAAAAGCTTAACTATTGTAGGTTTTTCTTACAGTTTCTTTCTTTTACTTAGACTCGCCGAGTTGGTGGTTTTACAAAACCCTTGTAGCAAAAATGCATTTTAAGAACTCCTGCACAAGATAAAACACAAGTAATATCAAGATAATAATTAAATGACATATATTAAACGTTAAATGTATATCAAATTAACCTTTAACGAAGTGATCACTGCAAATTTGTGCGTTCTTCGACTTGGAATTGGAGTGGATGTCACTTTATTTGTCGCCTTAATGAAATCTTGACATCTTTCGCCCTTCTTGATTACCTCTCGAGGAACTCTGAAGAAACATGTATGCTGTTTTTGATTTGAACGGTTACAAAAGCCCAAAAAAATGTTGTTCAAGAAAGGCAAAATGCTGCCCAGAACGCTATGACAACATAAGCTAGCTGGCCCACCACTTCGAGCCTCGCACAGTTAGTGAGCTGGACATGACATCAGGTGAATACAACTTATAGGAGGTGATGTAAAATGGGGTGCAACATTGAAAAGACACATCTTTGTGGGCATATCGCTACTGAATGGCAGTGTTGAACTTAAACACAAAAAACATTTTACAAAAGAGTCTATAAAACACAGAAATATGTCTTAATTTATTCCAGGGTATATTGTGGCTTTAATTTTATTTCCAAAAAGTATCACATTGTTTCAGTTTTTTGATCCCATTTCCTTTTTGGGTGGTGTCTGGTTCATGGTGTATTATTCCATTAGCTTGTAGTTCAAACACATTTGATAGCAGGTCCAAAGCAGCATACACCATCCATGTATTTTCTATACCGCCTGTTTGTTTCGAAGCTCTGTACCTGTACTCCAGTGACATGTGGTGCACTTCACGCTAGGTGATGCCTTTATTCAAATTCATATGCTCTTATAAATGTTAATACAAATTGCTCTCTAAAATGAAGGTACTAATTTACAGTACTTTCATAATAATGTTGTTACCAAAAAACATTTGGTCCCATTTATTTACTTTTTTTATTTTTTATATTCATATTTATTTCATGTTATTATTTGTTTTTAAATGTTTTATCATAAGTGAAGCTCTATCTTACCTGCCTCCTCTGACCGCATTATCCTTGTTCTGCCACGGTTATTGATATGACTTTATTTAGTGTGTGTTTATTTCCGAGTCATTTCAGTTGGTTCTGTTAAGTGAGCTGTACCTTTAAGAAACACGCAGATAGGTCACGTGTTTAGACTCCGGAAGTATTTCAGACAGGTGCGCACAACTCCGCCTCATTCCTCGTGTTTCTCAGCAAACTATCACATCTTATGCTGTTCGTGGCATCGTTGGTATGTACCCATATTTAATGTTTGTAGTACACAATGGGTCATATTTAGCTGTGAAATGTGTGTGTTTTATGATGTTAGACGATCGCTGATTGCATTACCTGTTCAGGTCGGCTAACTTTCATTTGTTGTCATCTGCCGCCATCTAGTGGACGTTTGTTGTACTGTTACTTAAGACAATTTAAACAGTAGAAAGCATATATGTCACTGATATTATTAATCATAACAAAACATACAGTGGTGTGTGACAAAGTTAAACTTAGATTTAATTCAAATGCAATACTTGATAATCTGTGGTCTGTGATATGACATTATTAAGTTCATTTAATTCATGCATTTACATTTACAACGTTTGTGTCCTACAGTTTTACCCTTGCAATTATCAATAAACCTGGCCTCCATCAGTCAACCTGGTGTTCAGAGTTTTGATGAGCGGAAGGTGTTGAACTTACTGCCTTCGTGTACAAGTGTGCTTAAGGAAGGCAGGATAGTAAAACAACGACTTCATCGCATAAGATAACACAGTTTCACGCTGAACATACATCATGGATTCAAAGGAGCTGTCGCTGAAGTCTAGATCCTACACATCACGCTCCACAAAATCATCTGCAGGGAATGCTGCGGCTTTAGCCCGTGCCAACGCAGAGGCAGCAAAAGCACGACTGAACTTTGCAGAAAAAGACATGATCCTAGCAATGGAAAAAGCCCAATTAGAAGCACGAATGATGAAACTGTCTCTAGAAAGAGATGCAGCTGTAGCTGAAGCGGAGGCTGAGGCACTAGAAGCAGCGTTCAACATGGATGGCAGTGTGCGAAGTAGCAGGAAGCTACCACTTCAAGAGATTCCCTGTGACCCTCTAGAGCGGACCAGAGAATATGTCACTGAACAGTCTAAAGAACATTCGTCTGTAGCATTAGAAGAATACACTCGGGATGGTGCTCGTGAGCGAGGCACACAATCCAACGCCCCTCTTCACCCCTTCATCCAGGACAGTGTTGGTCAGCTACCCACACATTCAACCCCGGCACTGCATCCACATCCTCATTTTCCTTCTCAAAATGAAAGCAGCCATCTATGTTTAGACCCAGCACCAAGAAACTATCACCATGCTCTCCAGTCCATAGCAGTAAAGAGGCCAGCTGCTTCCAACATCACACAAACAGCAGCAAGTAGAGTAATTGTAAATCAGCCACAACCCTCTATGACCACGCCCCTACCCTTCAAGAATACTCAAGGTTATCATAACCCACAGGGATCAAGTAATAATGGTTTTCAGTATCCCACCATGTCCAGTAACACTCCTCATAATGCTCATCATGACAGATCCGATATGAGTGATGTCATCAGATATTTCGCTCGACGTGAACTGGTTACTACATGTATGACCCAATTCAACGATCAGCCGGAGAGTTACAGAGCTTGGCAACAGTCCTTTCAAAACGCAGTAAGAGGACTTCATCTAACATGCAGCGAGGAAATGGATTTGCTGGTCAAGTGGCTTGGGAAAGAGTCAGGAGAACATGCAAAACGTATTCGAGCTGTCAACACTAGCCAACCTCAAAGAGGACTTCAGATGATATGGAACAGACTGGACGCATGCTACGGAGCCCCTGAAGTAGTCGAAGAGGCACTCTTCCAACGCATCAGCAACTTCCCCAAAATCACCTACAAAGACTATGCAAAACTTCATGAGCTCAGTGACCTTCTTATGGAACTGCAGGCGGCCAAGACAGATGGAACTCTTCCCGGCCTTCACTACCTCGACACAGCCAGAGGAATAAGTCCTCTTGTCCAGAAGTTGCCCTCTAGTCTGCAAGATAAATGGCTGTCTGTTGGGTCCAAATACAAAGAACGCTATCAAGTCTCATTCCCTCCCTTTGAAGTATTTGTGGACTTTATTTCCCATCAGGCTAAAATCAGAAATGACCCTAGTTTCAACTTTGCTGTTCAAGCTGACATTGCAATGACGGACAAGACCTTTAGAACAACCAAACCAAAAGAAATATCAGTCCACAAGATGGACGTCTCTCCTACAGAACACAGTACTGAAGCTGAGAACCCCGAACGTCACTGCCCAATTCATTAAAAAAAACCACCTTTTGAGGAAATGTCGAGCTTTCCGAGATAAACCCATAGAAGAAAGGAAAGCATTCCTCAGAGAACACAAGATCTGCTTCAAATGTTGCACATCTTCAAAACACATGGCTAGAGACTGCAAGTATACGGCCACATGCACTGAATGTGGGAGTGAGAAACATAACTCTGCTCTTCATCCAGGACCAGCACCACAGACAGAGGAGCCATACCCCTCTTCAAAGCATGGCGGGGAGCCAACATCTTCAGAAGTTGCCAGCAGCTGCACTACAGTCTGTGGTGGTGATCAAAGCGACAGGTCATGTTCTAAAATCTGTTTGGTTAAAATCTACCCCGTCAACCGTCAAGAGAAGGCAATAAAGGTCTACGCTATCATTGACGAACACAGCAACAGATCCTTGGCCCGGTCTGAGTTCTTCGACACCTTCAAAGTGCAAGGATCCCCCTCTCCATACTCTCTCCGAACCTGTTCGGGAGTAACAGAAACCATGGGGAGAAGAGCTACTGGTTACCAGATCGAATCCATGGACGGGAAAGTCAGTCTTCCTCTACCAAGTCTGGTTGAATGCAACGACATCCCTAACAATAGATCAGAGATCCCAACTCCCAATGCTGCATCTAATCACCCCCACCTGAAGTCTATTGCTCAATTCATCCCAGAGCTCGAACAGAATACACCCATTATGCTTCTCCTAGGGCGAGACATTATCGCAGCCCACAAAGTTCGCAAACAGTTGAACGGCCCTCGAGATGCTCCTTATGCACAGAAACTCGACCTGGGGTGGGTGATAGTTGGTAACGTCTGCCTGGGAGGTGTGCACAAGCCAGACAGTGTAATTGCCTTCTATACCCAGACAGCAGAATGGAAACGCCCCTCCATCTTTCAACCATGCCCAAACACCCTGCAGGTGAAAGAGAGGTGCAGTCAGTTTCAATACAAAGACTATCCTAAGATACAGACAACAGGGATTCTTACATGCAGTCGAGAAGCTGAGGAGTTGGGCTCCACAGTGTTTCAACAGACAAGGGATGATGACAAAGTTGCTCCATCAATTGAGGACATTTCTTTCTTGAAAATCATGAGAGACAACTTAAAGAAAGATAAAAACAACAGCTGGGTAGCTCCGCTGCCTTTCAAGTCACTAAGGCGTCGTCTTCCCGATAACAAAGTACAGGCCTTAAATCGACTTTCATCACTGAGACGGAGTCTTGAAAGGAAGCCTGCATTAAAACAACATTTTCTCACCTTCATGGAAAATATGTTTCAAAAAAATAATGCAGAAGTACGGGACGGCGTGGCGCAGTGGAAGAGTGGCCGTGCGCGACCCGAGGGTCCTTGGTTCAATCCCCACCTAGTACCAACCTCGTCATGTCCGTTGTGTCCTGAGCAAGACACTTCACCCTTGCTCCTGATGGGTGCTGGTTAGCGCCTTGCATGGCAGCTCCCTCCATCAGTGTGTGAATGTGTGTGTGAATGGGTAAATGTGGAAGTAGTGTCAAAGCGCTTTGAGTACCTTGAAGGTAGAAAAGCGCTATACAAGTACAACCCATTATCATTATTTATAAGTAGCACCACCTCTGAAGGGAGACGAAGAGCGCTGGTATCTTCCAACTTTTGGTGTGTACCACCCGAAGAAGCCTGGAAACATTCGCATTGTGTTTGACTCAAGTGCTCAGCATGGAGGAGTGTCATTAAACAATGTCTTGTTGACTGGGCCTGACTTCAACAACAGTCTGCTTGGGGTACTTCTCAGGTTCCGCAAAGAAGCTGTAGCAGTAACAGCAGACATTGAACAGATGTTCTACTGCTTCCTCGTCAGGGAAGAGGACCGTAACTTCTTGAGGTTCCTGTGGTTCCGGGATAACGACCCATCCAAAGACATTATTGACTACCGCATGAGAGTCCACGTCTTCGGCAACAGCCCTTCCCCCGCAGTGGCTATCTACTGTCTCCGGAAGAGCACAGAGTTTGGAGACCCTGACGTCAAACAGTTTGTCAATCGGGACTTTTACGTGGACGACGGCTTGAAATCCTTCTCTTCTGTAGAAGCAGCAGTGGACCTACTCAAGAGAACGCAAGACACTCTCTCAGCATCAAACTTGCGACTGCATAAAATTGCCTCAAACAGGAGAGAAGTAATGGAGGCCTTACCATCCCGTGATCATGCCAACAACTTCAAAGATTTGGATCTTGGCGCTGATGATCTTCCCATGCAACGCAGTCTGGGCCTCAACTGGGATTTGATGTCCGACACCTTCGTCTTCAAGGTGAGCGATGAAGAGAAACCCTTCACCCGCCGAGGCATCCTGTCTACTGTTAATGGCATCTACGATCCTCTTGGATTTATCGCCCCAGTCACTATTCAAGGCAAAGCCATCTTACGAGAGCTTACAAGAGACCACGGCGACTGGGACTCTCCCCTCCCACCAGACATGAAACAGACATGGGTCACATGGCGATCCTCTCTAGAAGATCTGGGAAGTCTCCAGGTACCTCGGACATATGCAGAACCCTCTCTGGCAGGAATGTTGCGACGAGAGCTATGTGTCTTTTGTGACGCCTCTACTAAGGCAATCGCTGCAGTAGCCTATCTCAGGCTAACAGATACAGAGGGTACCATCCATGTAGGGTTTGCTATGGGAAAGGCTAAGTTGGCCCCCCTTAATGAACATACGGTGCCGAGGCTTGAGCTTTGCGCAGCTGTCCTTGCTGTAGAACTGGCAGAGCTCATCTCCTCAGAGATCGACACACAACTGGATGAGACTATATTTTACAGCGACAGTAAGGTAGTACTCGGTTACATCAAGAATGAGACCAGACGCTTCTACGTGTATGTCAGCAACCGAGTATTAAGGATAAGAAGGTCTTCTCGCCCTGAACAGTGGCAACATGTGCCAACAGATCTCAACCCGGCAGATATCGCTACAAGGTCCGTTACAGCTGCACATCTCTCAGATACCAGCTGGCTGTGTGGACCCCTATTTCTGAAAGAGCCCTTGAAAAACCAGTCTGAAGAAGATAACTTTGAGCTAGTTGACCCTTCATCAGATCCAGACATTCGTCCGCTAGTGTCAACAATGAGCACAACCATGTCAAGCAGACTACTTGGATCTCAACGCTTCTCCAAGTTTTCAAGTTGGAAATCGTTGACTCATGCAGTCGGTCACCTTATCCATATTGCTCGCCACTTCCAGAAGAACTCTGCAACCAAAGACAATGTTTGCAAAGACTCCCATCTCTGTCACGCGGTGATCTCTACAAACGAACTCTTACAGTCTGAGCAAATCATCATCTGCACTGTTCAACGGGAGATCTACGCTGATGAGTACAGCTGTCTGCAGAAGGAGGAAAGTCTTTCTAAAGACAGCCCCCTCAAAGCCCTCGATCCCTTCATAGATAATGATGGCCTTCTGAGAGTTGGAGGTCGTATCAAAGAAGCTCAACTTCAGCAACAGGAGAAAACCCTCATCATTATTCCCGGCAGTCATCATGTAGCAGTACTCTTGATCAGACACCATCATGAGAAAACTCAACATCAAGGGCGACTGTTCACCGAGGGTGCCATACGCAGTGCCGGATTCTGGATAGTTGGTGGAAAAAGACGGGTGAGCAGTGTGATTCATGCATGCGTCATATGTCGTAAACTACGAGGCCCCCATCAGACACAGAAGATGGCCGACCTTCCGGAAGATCGCCTCTCTACTGAACCTCCATTCACAAATGTTGGCTTGGATGTGTTCGGACCGTGGGCTGTGTCTTCACGACGTACAAGAGGTGGCTTCGCTCAGAGTAAACGGTGGGCAGTGTTATTTACCTGCATGAGTGTTCGAGCTGTCCACATCGAGGTAATAGAATCTCTCGACACGTCAAGCTTCATCAACGCTCTTCGGCGTTTCCTTGCTGTTAGGGGCCCTGTGAAGCTTATTCGTTCAGACCGAGGAACTAACTTTGTCAGCGCGTGTAAAGAGCTGAAGATCTCCTCAAACATCATTAATGCTTCGGTCGAGAAGTATCTCTTAGATCAAGGATGTGAATGGAAGTTCAACGCTCCTCACGCCTCTCATATGGGTGGTTCATGGGAGAGGATGATTGGAGTAGCACGAAGGATTCTGGACTCCATGTTCCTCCAGCTGGGAGCTTCACGACTCACTCACGAAGCACTCACTACACTGATGGCAGAGGTTGCTGCAATCATTAATGCCAGACCTCTGATCCCAGTGTCGACTGACCCGGATGACCCCCTCATCCTTACTCCAGCGACCCTCCTCACCCAAAAGGTGAGTCTTCCTTCTGCCCCAGTCGGTGATTGGATCAAAGACCTTCACAAGTCCCAGTGGCGTCAAGTCCAACATCTTGCCCAAACTTTCTGGAGTAGATGGAAGAAACAATACCTTGCATCACTTCAACCACGGAGAAAGTGGACAGCCTCCACCCCAGACCTTCAGCTTGGGAGTATTGTCCTTCTCAAAGACAACCAGCTTGCAAGAAACGAGTGGCCTCTGGGCTTGATTACTCAAGTCTTTCCAAGCAAAGACGGTAAGGTGCGGCAAGTGGAGATCAAGGTCTACAGGAAAGATGGGACTAAACTCTTCCTGCGTCCCATTTCAGAGACAGTCCTCCTTCTTGCTCCTGATTAGGAACAATAAGAGCTGTAGGGACATTTAAGTGATGACATTTGATAATGCCAGGCGGGGAGTGTACTGCCACGGTTATTGAGATGACTTTATTTAGTGTGTGTTTATTTCCGAGTCATTTCAGTTGGTTCTGTTAAGTGAGCTGTACCTTTAAGAAACACGCAGATAGGTCACGTGTTTAGACTCCGGAAGTATTTCAGACAGGTGCGCACAACTCCGCCTCATTCCTCGTGTTTCTCAGCAAACTATCACATCTTATGCTGTTCGTGGCATCGTTGGTATGTACCCATATTTAATGTTTGTAGTACACAATGGGTCATATTTAGCTGTGAAATGTGTGTGTTTTATGATGTTAGACGATCGCTGATTGCATTACCTGTTCAGGTCGGCTAACTTTCATTTGTTGTCATCTGCCGCCATCTAGTGGACGTTTGTTGTACTGTTACTTAAGACAATTTAAACAGTAGAAAGCATATATGTCACTGATATTATTAATCATAACAAAACATACAGTGGTGTGTGACAAAGTTAAACTTAGATTTAATTCAAATGCAATACTTGATAATCTGTGGTCTGTGATATGACATTATTAAGTTCATTTAATTCATGCATTTACATTTACAACGTTTGTGTCCTACAGTTTTACCCTTGCAATTATCAATAAACCTGGCCTCCATCAGTCAACCTGGTGTTCAGAGTTTTGATGAGCGGAAGGTGTTGAAATTACTGCCTTCGTGTACAAGTGTGCTTAAGGAAGGCAGGATAATCCTGCTGTACTCAGGGTGAGAGGTGCAGTACACTTATCACAGTACTGACATGAAGACACAGACAAATATTCACACTTACACTTTGGCGGGAAATACATTCTCTCAAGGGGCCGTATATAATAATATGGAGGATCTGGGGTATCTGCCTGAATAGTTAACAAATGTCATGATTTTGGTAAAGGGGTGCGCAAGTAAATAGTACATTTTACACATCACTTTCACTTAACCTTAATCAGGCTGGTCAGGGAGAAGCAAAGGGCATGCTTTTAAGGTGATCCCCATTCCCATGCACCCGCAAAAACGCTAGAAGACACTGTGATTTCCATAATGAACCACACTTGAGCATATTTGCTCCTTACCATATCTCGTATTTGGTTAGCATTAGCCCTCATTTACAAAATGATCGTGAGGGTCCGAAACTACACATTATTAGAATAAAAAAACGGTGCCGTCTATAAACCTAACATATAGTGCATGTGTTTGCTTCATGGGAGCAAGTTGACGTACGTTGGGGGAACCACAGAGATAACATTCAAACTCTACAAAGAAAAGTCCTAGTCGACACAATGTTTTTGACTGGAGCTAATCAATTAGCTACTACAGTATGTTGCTCGACAAAAATAAAACAAGTGTAATTTGATGACAGGAAGCAAGGACAACGTTACGAAGAGCACAAGAACTACTGTGTGCTCAACGGCTCCTGTGAAAAAGTTGTAGATTTTTAAGTTGTGTGGGCAAACAGAGCTGCCAAACCTGCCCAAAAATTGTTTTGAATAAATGCAAATGTCAACACCAACACAAAATTTAGCATCATGCAAACCCTCCAAACCCGCTTACGGTCTCAATTCCCTTGATCTAATGAAGGGCCACACTGTTTGGCTGTCCGGCAAGCCTTGTGAATAAAAATATCAACTGCTTCCATTCGGGATATTTACATTCATCCTTCACACACTCTAAATGTTTTGGAATTACAACCACTGACTGATCCTTTGCGTTGAAAAAAAACTGTGATCACAACTTCAAACACTTCAGCCCTCCCTGCTCATGTCCACCAACCATGAAGAGAAAATAAAGAAGAACACGCCAGCTTCGTTTAAGGAGGGCATGTTAACCTGCCAAAAAACATTACTTGTCTCCAAAGTTGTGCTTGTAACTTGTTCATACCAGCGCTCCAATTAACTTTTGACTGACATTAAACAAATATAAGAAGACCAGATTGTATATTGTCTCAAACAAAAGGCTTTAACATCTGTTCAAGAGAAACTGTAATCATCCATCATGTTATGTAAGCGCTTGATGGATTGTAAATAAATCCATGTACACTGGAATCAGAGAAAGTCTTTTTTTCTAGAGCAAAACCATTTCATTTGCCAGAATTCCCGCAACAATCAAAACATAAATCCTTCTCTGGATTGATAATAAAAATATAATACCAGATTGTAGAATGAGTAAGATGCCGTAATGCCCTAAAAAAATTACCAGCATTTACGGCAAGAACATGCCATGACCGTCCTTGACTTTTTACTTGTTAATGTTCTAGGGATGTAACGGTATATATATATATATATATATATATATATATATATACAGTGGGGCAAAAAAGTATTTAGTCAGCCACCAATTGTGCAAGTTCTCCCACTTAAAATGATGACAGAGGTCTGTAATTTTCATCATAGGTACACTTCAACTGTGAGAGACAGAATGTGAAAAAAAATCCAGGAACTCACATTGTAGGATTTTTAAAGAATTTATTTGTAAATTATGGTGGAAAATAAGTATTTGGTCAATAACAAAAATTCAACTCAATACTTTGTAATATAACCTTTGTTGGCAATAACAGAGGTCAAACGATTACTATAGGTCTTTACCAGGTTTGCACACACAGTGGCTGGTATTTTGGTCCATTCCTCCATGCAGATCTTCTCGAGAGCAGTGATGTTTTGGGGCTGTCGCCGAGCAACACAGACTTTCAACTCCCTCCACAGATTTTCTATGGGATTGAGGTCTGGAGACTGGCTAGGCCACTCCGGGACTTTCAAATGCTTCTTACGGAGCCACTCCTTCGTTGCCCGGGCGGTGTGTTTGGGATCATTGTCATGCTGGAAGACCCAGCCATGTTTCATCTTCAAAGCTCTCACTGATGGAAGGAGGTTTTGGCTCAAAATCTCACGATACATGGCCCCATTCATTCTTTCCTTAACACGGATCAGTCGGCCTGTCCCCTTAGCAGAAAAACAGCCCCAAAGCACGATGTTTCCACCCCCATGCTTCACAGTAGGTATGGTGTTCTTGGGATGCAACTCAGTATTTTTCTTCCTCCAAACACGATGAGTTGAGTTTATACCAAAAAGTTCTATTTTGGTTTCATCTGACCACATGACATTCTCCCAATCCTCTGCTGTATCATCCATGTGCTCTCTGGCAAACTTCAGACATGCACTGGCTTAAGCAGGGGGACACGTCTGGCACTGCAGGATTTCATTCCCTGTCGGCGTAGTATGTTACTGATGGTAACCTTTGGTACTTTGGTCCCAGCTCTCTGCAGGTCATTCACCAGGTCCCCCCGTGTGGTTCTGGGATTTTTACTCACCATTCTCATGATCATTTTGACCCCACGAGATGAGATCTTGCATGGAGCCCCAGATCGAGGGAGATTATCAGTGGTCTTGTATGTCTTCTATTTTCTGATAATTGCTCCCACAGTTGATTTTTTCACACCAAGCTGCTTGCCTATTGTAGATTCACTCTTCACAGTCTGGTGCAGGTCTACAATTATTTTCCTGGTGTCCTTCAACAGCTCTTTGGTCTTGGCCATAGTGGAGTTTGGAGTCTGACTGTTTGAGGCTGTGGACAGGTGTCTTTTATACAGATAACCAGTTCAAACAGGTGCCATTAATACAGGTAACGAGTGGAGGACAGAAGAGCTTCTTAAAGAAGAAGTTACAGGTCTGTGAGAGCCAGAGATCTTCCTTGTTTGAAGTGACCAAATACTTATTTCCCACCATAATTTACAAATAAATTCTTTAAAAATCCTACAATGTGAATTCCTGGATTTTTTTTCCCACATTCTGTCTCTCACAGTTGAAGTGTACCTATGATGAAAATTACAGACCTCTGTCATCATTTTAAGTGGGAGAACTTGCACAATCGGTGGCTGACTAAATACTTTTTTGCCCCACTGTATATATATATATATATATATATATATATATATATATATATATATATATACATATAGTGAAGTGAATTATATTTATATAGCGCTTTTCTCTAGTGACTCAAAGCACTTTACATAGTGAAACCCAATATTTAAGTTACATTTAAACCAGTGTGGGTGGCACTGGGAGCAGGTGGGTAAAGTGTGTTGCCCAAGGACACAACGGCAGTGACTACGATGGCCAAAGCGGGAATCGAACCTGGAACCCTCAAGTTGCTGGCACGGCCACTCTACCAACCGAGCTATACCGCCCCTATACAGTATATATGTATATATATATATATATATATATATATATACATACATATAGTGAAGTGAATTATATTTATATAGCGCTTTTCTCTAGTGACTCAAAGCGCTTTACATAGTGAAACCCAATATTTAAGTTACATTTAAACCAGTGTGGGTGGCACTGGGAGCAGGTGGGTAAAGTGTCTTGCCCAAGGACACAACGGCAGTGACTACGATGGCGAAAGCGGGAATCGAACCTGGAACCCTCAAGTTGCTGGCACGGCCACTCTATCAACCGAGCTATACCGCCCCTATACAGTATATATATATATATATATATATATATATATATATATATATATATATATATATATATATATATATATATATACACACACATATATATATATATATATATATTTACATATATATATATATACATACATATATACAGTATATATATATATATGTATACATATATAAAGTATATATATATGCATGCTTTGGAGCCCCTGCCTCGAAATAAAATAATTATTGCCTTGTTGCCCTTCCAACTTGCCTTGGTGCCCTAAAATATGAGCCCTACTTTAAGGCAACACTTGCCTTGACCTTAAAAAGATACAATTCGAGGCCTGACTCTGTATATCAGCATCACACATTTTCTCCAAAACTAACGTAGTTATATTTCTGACAGTGTTACCAAAAAATTACAACATGTTGCTTTACTGCCTAATAAGGTGACCAGTAGCAGCATTGCATCAGTCTAATGCGCTCAAGGGTATCATCAGTGATCATCGGGTGCTCTGAGGATCTCTTAACATAAGACAATCTCCCTCAGGCAAGCTTTCCGAGGCTGATCCACGCTGAAGCTTCACTTGTGCAATGAATGATCAATCTGTAGAGGACTTTTCATAGTGCTCCAACTTTGTTTGGTTCATAGTTGATCTTTCATCCGCTGCCATGGCACATTTTCCTTGGGTTCCTCTTATTGGCCATATTAGGGACAACATGTCTTACTGTCTAATGAACAGAATGTCACGCCAAAACAGAAGCCATTTGCTACCTTCCGGCACCGTGGTGGCATGTGCAAATGTTGATGGCGTTTTCCGAGAGATTTACTTCAGGAAAGAAAACGAGGACAACCTGCGGTGTGGCGCCTGTGGTAATTGCCTGCAGGTCAGTTTGTGACCAAACGCTAAAGGCAGCATGTTGTCAATCAGAAAGATTGTACACTGTTTGATGTTTAGTGACCTCCTGGTGTGCTCCGGATACACATGCTGCCAATGACTCATGACTGACCGTTTACTAAATAAAGAATAGGGGTGTTACGTTACGCCATAATCTAGGTTCGGTACGTACCTTGTTTTTAAAGTCATGGTTTGGTTCATTTTCAGTAGAGTAAAGGAAGAAAATGCAAAACATTTTTGGTTTCATGACTAACAGCTTTCATGACTTTAAAACTATTGACAGGTAACTATCTAATAAATTAAATGATCAAATATATTTTAATAATAAATAAGTATAGGAATCAATGTTAGCACTGCGATGAGATGTGGCGACTTGTCCAGGGTGTACGCTGCCTTCCGCCCAAGTGCAGCTGGAATAGGCTCCAGACCCCTTGAGATCCCGAAAGGGACAAGCGGTAGAAAATTAATGGATGGATGGATAATATATAATAGTTCAGAGTTTCCCCCAGATTGACACTATATATATGGTGGTGGGGGTGTGGCTGGGGGCATGGAGAGGGTGGTTAATCTGACATCATCATATTTATGATGTCATGATTAATTTGATTGGCAATAATGCATACATTTTCTTTAAAAGGGGTAAACAAATGTTTTATGTATACTTAAAAACAAATATGTTATTATTATACCATATATTTTTCTTAAGTTATATTGTTCTATTTGTCAATTGTTACTGCGTATTGTGAAAAGTAACATAGCTATGCTACACTATATTCTGTCCTCCCTGAATGATGGAATTAAGTTTGCCAAATATGTCTTTTGAATAAGTTCAGTTGAATACATTAAAGAAAATAACTTGAGGTGGTTTATTGATATTCTCCACAATGAAGTCACTGTAAAACTAAGGAAAGTAACATGAAGTGCACATACATGTAGGAATCTCATTAAATTAATAATACAGTTTGGAATCAACTGAAAAAAGCAATGCAGTTATTCAGGATGAAGTATTTGGCTCTAATGCCACTAGCTTGGCATTGACAGGCCAACACAAATTCACAGGGCACATGTACATAAACAATTATCCACACTCACATTCATATCGATGGACAATTATCAGTCTCCAATGAACCTAGCATGCATATTTTATAAATGTGGCAGGAAGCTGGAGTACCCAGAGAAAGCCTACACATACACGGGGGTTCTCCCACACACTGATGTCCAAACGGAGATTCGAAGATGCACACTTCACATTGTAAGTTAGACGCTATTGTCGGTAGTGATGTCAAAACTAGGGTAAATTACACAGGCTAGAACAAAAATGCATTAATTAACTTTAAATACCTTTCTCTTCGACTTTCTCTCCTTACTTTTGCTGGGTTCCAACTCCGTTCAAGGTGCGCAGCCAGCTGTAGCACTGCTGACAGGCGATTCTGATGCACGTATTTTTTACATAAATCATTGAGGAATTTTTTTTATATTTGAGATTATGGCCAATGGTTTGGTAAATAATAGACTACTACAGTATATCCATTCAAACAATATATAACTTAAATTTGTCTTCATGTAAAAAAAGGACAAATTATTTTTAAGATGTGGCAGTTTCGATTGTCATAATCAGGGGTCCCCAAACTTTTTGACTCGGGGGCCGCATTGGGTTAAAACAATTTGGCCGGGGGCAGGGCTGTATATATATATATATATATATATATATATACATATATATATACATATATATATATATATATATATATATATACATACATATATATATATATACATATATATATATATATATATACATATATATACATATATATATATATATATATATATATATATATATATATATATATATATATATATATATATATATATATAGCGCACTTTCCGCGCGCGCGATGATGTCACGTGAGTAGCAAGCGGTACAAAGTGGATAAGAAAAGACAGAATTTTTTTTTAGTAGTTTGGGGACCCCTGGTCATGATCAATTACATGTAGGAGAAACACTGTAGTTTACAGCACGGGTGTCCTAATTTTTGCAGCCAACGTCGGCATGCAGAAAAATTATAGGATGTGGGGGGCTACTTTGATACATTTTGTGCATTAAAGATGCTAAAACAAATCCAATGTACCGGTAGGTCATTATAATAAAAGCAATCTTGAAAAATCATCTTAAATGTGTGTATTATCTAATAATATATTTTATTGTAATGTAATAACTTTATATCTGGCATATACCAATGACCAAAACTAACCAACTGGAGGCTAAAAATGGCCCTTGGTGCGAACTTTGGACATATAATATAATGTGTATATTTGGAAAGGTGCAACACTCAGTAATACGTGCATGTCTTTGTCGTAATGAAAGTACAATACAGAAAAATCTGATTATGAAATACCCTCACACCTCTACTGAAGACAATTATGTTTTGCTTGACACCTAATCTTTAAATTTGGAAGTAAAATATACATAAAAGGGTTGGAAAAAAAAGCTGGCAGCAAAGTTTGTAAATAAACTAGAAATGTCAAACGATTAAAATATTTAACTGCGATTAATCACATTTTGTCCAGTTACTTAATGATTGCAGTTTACTGCAAATAGAAGTTGGTTGATATCTTTAATAAGTGTACATAACATCACCTAATGACACTTGCTGTGACGTCACTTTCTGCCGGTTCAGCAGTGCTGTTTTGCTATTTCGTGTGCTTCTTTAAGTGTTTTTCTTAGCCCTCTTTAGCCCTTCTCTAACATTTGTCTGTTTTATTGAATTATACTAAGCATATCCTCTTTTTATTTCACCACTTCACTTCCAAGCTAACTTAGCTTTGCTGTACTAACCGCAGTCACCACCACTCCGAAGACGGCAAGAACCCAGACTCGATGAAAGTAAAAATGTGAGTTTGGCTTTGTGTGCTTCCTGCACCCTTCTCATGGAAAGGTTGTCCCTCCTAGAGATACGTGTCCGCCGGTTGGAGCAGAGTAACAACGTAACTTCCGATGGTACGGATGCACTTGTTAGCATTGGCCGTACTCAGCAAACAAGTCCGGTTAGCATTAGCCCTATGCGGCCTGCTAACTGCCATAAATCGGTTATAACGCATAATAGATTTAGCCTGTTAGCCTATTAGTCCTAAACTCCAGTCTACCGGCTACCACACTTTAATTATAGATGACTCAATCACCCGGAACATTACATTTAGTAAACCAGTCACGGTAATAAGTATTTCTGAAGCCAGAGCACCCATTATTGAAGTTATTCTTAGAGAGCTGATTCGCTCAAATATATTTTTACACATTGGCTCCAACAATACTAAAATGAGACAATCTGAAATTACAAAGAAAAAGATAGCTCAGACTTAATCTGGCTAGGAAGATGGTCCAGTAATTGTCTCTCGTCCGCTGCCTGCGACAGGCAATGATGGACAATTTAGCAGTTTCATTTCACTTAACAGGTGGCTGGCTAACTTTTTCAGAAAACAGGGCTATAACTTTTTAGATGATTGGCCCTCTTTCTGGGGCTGATCGGACCTGCTGACAATGGGCGGCCTTCACCCTAACAGGGAAGGCGCCATCACTCTTTCTAGGAACATAGAGTTTGAGTCTTTGACTAACTGCACTAGAGCAAGTTTGGACACAGGCGATTAGCAAGCCTGTTAGCCTGGGTGACGAGTCAGCTAGAACTAACCAGCGCCAGGCTGGAAAATTCCTGCACACATAGCATTACTCGTAGAATAATACATCATAATACACACAATGTTTTGGTTTTTTTTAGACTGTGCCAGGGGTGGATATGTACTGTATCTTGCTGAGGTAGCAAAATACGAGGTAACAAATCAAGCGCAGAACTCGCAAATGATTTACAGATTCTCACCGTAGCAAATTCTATATGTGCTCGCAATGATTTAAAGCGCATTACGCGGGATAGTTGGAATCTTATTAACATTGCGTCTGTGAGTACCGAATGAAAATCGAGAACCGGGTGCCAGTGTATCAATTCCTTGGAATCACTTGCAAATTTTTCAAACAATTCCCTTAACGATTCTTGTGGGTGGGAATGACATTCTTACAAATTATGAGTAGTGATGTCAGACAGCAACATGAAGCCCTGGTGGAAGAAATGTTCCAAAGTTTGGCTACATTTTACATGAAATAATTGCAACAGTTGCTATTTCATCAAAAGGAAGACATACAAACAATATGCTGAAACATTTGGACACACAGCACGCAATTACTATATAAGAATTTCGCAATTTTGAACCGCGCCGATGTCATCCCAGAAGCAGTCATCTGATGTAAATACAACAGGTACTAACTAAAACCGTCTATCATTTTAGCGCTATTATTTCAAAATAAAATGAATGATTTCTCATTTACTGTAGATAAGCATGGCAGAGACAGATTCTGACTGGCTCAGAGGCTGGCAAAAATAGCTCCAGTTTACATCTGTCGTTAGCTTCTACTTTTACCGCAGCAAGGAAGTGACTTAGTTTGTGCACACTTGCAACCATTTGCCACAGTGCTCCTAAATTTTTCGGTAGGTGAATGTTCAATTGTAATCCTCATTATATTATACAGGTGGAAAATTAGAATGTCGTGTACATTCATGTCAACAATTCAACTTCAAATGTGAAACTAATATGTGATATAAACTTATTACACGCAAAGTGAGATATGTCAAAACTTTTTTATTATAATTTTGACGATCATGGCTCATAGTTTTTAAAAACCCCACTTTTTCTAAAATTTTAAATTGAAGGTTTTCATAAGATGTGTCCGTTTTGACCCTCGGGCAGTGCCGTAGCAGGGGGGACTTGGCTGCAGTTCACTTGCTACTGATGAGCCACAAGCGAGCAGAAATGGACAAAGGAAAGTAGTCAACCTTATGGAAATATCGGGTTTAAAGCCATGGCAAGTTGTTTTCCCGACAAGAAAGGACTGATTTTCGCCATGAGAAGAGGAGACATTCCTGCAGCAAAGGGGTGGTGCGTGCGTCGTTCAGTGAGTGGTGCTTCACTTCCGTGTTTAGATTACGGTTAAGGTGCAGTGATAACATAACATTTAGATTGTTACTGTAACTGCTTTAGTGGGTAAGATGACATAAAACTTTAACAGAAATGAAAGACGGTCGGCAGGAGGTCTTAAGGAGACTTATTTTTATTGCAAACAGTCCATCCTACATCAAAACATGTCAAGACGTTTTCTCAAAGCAATTACACACTTTTCCGGCTTCAAAATAAAAGTGCTACGCTATACATCCTGTTAAACTGCATTTACAAAATGAAAATTACAATCATGCTTTGTCAATAGGGTTGGGCACCAGATCCGGTACTTTTTTGGCACCGACCAAAACCAGTCGATACTACCGGGCACAGATTCACGTAGGATCGAGCGGTGCCATGTTTCGGTGGCTGGGTTGCGCATGACGTCACGTCTGTCTAATTAGCACTTGCAAGTGGCGAGTATTTGCAAGAAAAACAGGCAGTTTCAAAGCGGACATGCTCTTAGTAATCTTGCAACAAATCAGTTTTTCATGACAAAAACCCAACGATGCCAAACAGACGCTCTAAAGTGTGGCTCGTCTTTTCCAAATGCAATGCCGTTGCAGATTACGCTCGCTGCAGTGTTTGTGACGTAAAAATCAAGGCAAGTGGCGGGAATACTTCAAATCTGAGGAAACACTTGATTAAACACAGGATTTTTCTCATGGCTGAAGAGTGCAGCCAAGTTAGATGTACGGCTGCAACTCCTGCATTTGGCACCTTTAGCGACTCTGCTGCAGCCAACAACACGGGGAAAGAAATGGCATTAACAGTTGGTGACGATAATAGCGACATCATCATCCTCTACATCTGCTCCAGGTAAAAAGCCTGCTGTATATGAATACAGTACATTAGCTTTGCATTTTAACTATCAATAGTCATCATAATGAGCTTGGTTCCTCATACTATAATTTGTAATGTTAATGTAAAGTTTTTGCTTCACTTTCATTTGTAGTTTAATAATTTTGAAAAAAAAATTCTGGCTGGCTGAAATATTGTATAAATGATTTTATAACATGTTCTGATTGAGTCCTCAATTACAAAATGATGAGCAGGCTGAATATTACATAAATAGAGAAGGTTAAAACGTTGCCGTGCAGCAATAATAAGACCATTAACTTGTACAACATGTAATGTACAGAATATCAGAAGCATTTATTCAGGTAGAAATATCACAGATTACTGCTGGGATAGGCTCCAGCCCCCCGTGACCCCAAAAGGGACAAGCGGTAGAAAATGGGTGGATGGACGGATCTTTGACTGTGAAAGCATGATCATAACAATAAATTGTGTGTGTTATTTATGCTTGTAACTGTTACCTAAACATGGAAGTGTAGCTCCTCCTCTGAATGCAAGTGCTCCTAAAGCAGGAATAGAAATTCTGTATTCCTACAAAATCTGGTAAGACACCAATACACAGTATGCAATTTGTCCTTTTTGTGTTAAAAAAGAATAATGTTTCAAGCACATTTATTTAAAGCAAATGAAGTGTCCATTCATGGTGTTAAAACTTGAAAACTATCTGTCTAGGGTACTCTTATTAATGAGGAAAAATTATATATGTATATATATATATATATATATATATATATATATATATATTTATATATACAAACAATCGTGATCAATTTTGAGTTAATAAAATGCGATTAATCGTGATTAAATATTTTAATCAATTGACAGCCCTGATATATATATATATATATATATATATATATATATATATATATATATATATATATATATATATATATATATATATACACATATATATATATATATATATATATATACACATATATATATATATATATATATATATACACATATATATATATATATATATATACATATACATATATATATATATATATACACATATATATATATATATACATATATATACATATACATATATATATATATATACATACATATATATATATATACATATACATATATATATATATACATATACATATATATATATATATATATACACATATATATACATATATATACACATATATATACATATATATACACATATATATATATATATATATATATAAATATATATATATATATATATATATATATATATATATATATATATACATAATATACATCAATACACACCTTCAAAATCAGTTTTTTTTTTACTTGAAAACAACTTAAAGTACACTCTTAGAAATAAGGGTTCCAAAAGGGTTCTTCTACAAGAGCTGAGGTTCTAACTGGAACCATTTGCTTCTGAAAAACCCTGTCCCGAAGAAAGGGTTTTTCAAGGGTTCTTGGTAACGCTAATGGTTCCAGTAAGAACCATTTTGATCCAGAGAACCCTTTAAAACCCCTTTTCTGAATAATTGGTTTTAAAAGGGTTCTCACTAACACTAAGGGTTCCAGTAAGAACTATTTAGATCCAGAGAACCGTTTTCGGAAGAAAAGAGTTCTTCAGGGATTGTTGAAAGCATGGGTAAGATCCTGTGTCACCAGGGACATACTTCCTGATAACATTTGCCAATAATGGTGCAAAATACATTTCCTTGTGACTACTGATACAAATACTTTTCATATACAATTTTTTTGTTTATTTTAAAGCAAACTCTTCTTCCCCAGATCCTGTTGATCAAACTGTAACATAATTGCCCATCTTGGGATTTGAACACCTGCCACCCAGTCTAAAGTCACTGGCAATAGTGGCTGAGCTAACCAGCTGGCTGCCTTCAGTCATCAGGTCCACCATACTAGTCTATTACCTTACACCTTATGATCAGACATACAAATAATGGCAGTCCTATAACTGAAATGTTCTGTTACCAATTTATTTCCACAACCATTAATTATAAGAAAGCAAGATCTTCATCAGCAAATCTTGTTGACTCAAGCAAAGATTAGCTGTGACTGGGAGGACCATTTTTGAAATCTGCCTTGACAACTGCTGTCTGGCTAGTCATTCCGTTTGAGAAATAGCTCAGTGATTTAGGAGCTGGTTCTTGGTGCCAAAGAACCTGGGTTCAAGCCCTGACAAAGGTATTGATGACAGCTCATGAAAATGCCAGGTGGTCTTTGTGAAGCAAACATATACATTTTAGAGTCATGATAGATTAAACATCAGTTATTAACTTATGGAGCAAATCGAATCAATTAAAAAATCAAATTACCAATATCTCCATTCTGTCTATGCAATATGTGTATTTTCAGATTTTTGTCTTGATGACTGATATATTTGCAGTGGTTTCAAATCTGCATGCACAACAGTGAATGGCTTAATCAGTTTGTGAAGCCACTGTTGAATTGTCACTTGCCAATTAGCTCAGCGTGATAGACCACAGTCTTTGGTTCTATTGTTGTGGATTTTAGCCTCAACTGGTGCAAAAGGAACATTATAATGTCAACTGTCTTGCCTTCCTGTTCTCCTGTTTGTTGCTCAGAATTGCCTTAATTTGCCAAAAATCGCCCGGACCCGACCCATCGCTGCGCAGCAGTTATAATTGTGTTTATTTAGTTTAGTTACACTACTCCCTTCTTCAGGAGGAAATGACACACAGCAAAGAACTAGCAAGGTGGTCCCTGCAGCAAGGATATAACCCCTCTTTCTGGGGCATCTAAGTGAGCTATACGACTCACTGGACAAAGGCTTTTGAAAGTTTGTTACAAGTCAGGTGATCTAGGGATACAGTTTGAAGTTGTGAGTTCAAGGCCTGGTTGATGCAGAGTGACGATGTTAATGCATACTGAGGTGATGTGTGGATTAGTGACAGACAATTTAAAAAATATTAAACACTTATTTTACAGACAATTTTACTCATGTATTTGTCTCCTCCTCATACTTTTCCATGATCGGCCTCATCCCATGGCTGCTGTACCCTGCTGACTGGCTTAGTCGAGTTGTGAAGCTGCACATAAGTTCATTGATAGACAACGGTCTTTGATGTCAGAGGCCAAGCCTTAACTGATGCAAAAACCACACTGTAATGCTGACTTTTAGGCTACTACATCAGGGTTTGTTGATGCTGGGAATTGAACCCTGATCTCCCAGGTGAAAGGGCAAGGTTTGGTGTGTTGGGCCAGGGAGCTGGCATGATGGTGGCTGTCATGTGTGAGTTAAGAGCTGGTTGCCCCATGGATTGCACCATGGTCTGGTCTTCCCTGCCTACAAACCAGGTGTGACATACCAATAGTGATTACTGTGAACAGAACAGAACAAAGAAGAACAGGAGAGAGAACAGAAGAAACTTCTGAGAATCAAGGTGAGCTAAATATAATATCTTATTTCAGCATGTTTGACCCTAGCTGAGGACTTTTATGGTAAAAGGTGGACTAAGCATTTGTTTCTTGTTATGTTTTGTTCGTTTGCTTATTTGTTTGTTTTCTTGTAGAAAACAAACAAACAAATTGTATTGTGGTCAAACAATACAATACCTGACAAAGCTCTGCTGAGAGCTGCCATAACAAAATAGGTTACAATATATCTGTACAATTAATCTTAAATCATTATAAAAAGGTTATCGTAGTTGTTATTTTAATGAAATATTATAGTATAAATTGTCAATGTTAGAAGAAGCTTTAACGTTGTCGGTAGCGGCGTTGCGGTCGCCATCTAGCTCGTCTTTGGAGGGATGGATGGGCTGGTGAGCACCATGGATCTAATACATCCATGTTGAGCACACACTAATGTGCGGGTAGGAGGAGCAGGGATACTGGGCTTGAGCTTGGTCTCCAACATAGTGGTAGCAGAAAGATAACACAAGACGAAGGTTACAGAGAGGATGATTCTTCCATATTATATAACGTTTTAAAAAACATGTACACCTCATCTTAATGGTTACCTCTTACTATATTGCTTGTCATTTTTCTTGAATGCATATAGGCTCAGGAGAGTGAAGAATGTAGAGAGGATGAAAGGAGCATTGAAGCTCATATCAATGAAATGTCTACAGAGATGCTTAAGGTACACCCAGATCTGAACTCTTTAAAGGAGAGAATGAGACGAACCTATGCATACATAAAGGTAACTGCCAAGGCAGAGGAAATCATCGAAAAGTTTCCCGCACTGAAGCTTCCTAAATAGTTGGTATGTTCAAGCATTGAATTGACCATATTTAATAGTATGTGTATTATTTCATTTATGATCATCAAGTATTTTGAGATGACACTTTTTATCCCTCCTTACAGCTTCTGTGGGAGATGAAGGAGCAATTCCTTGTAGAAGCTGATCGCAGAATGGTCACAGAGCTGGTTCGAATGGCAACGAAGATGGTTCAAAGAGCATCTATGTGTGGCCTAAAGGACTGCTGCCAGAGGGCAATCAATGCCTGCCTGGATGATGCAGTAAGACGAGGTATCTAGGCCTATATGTGTATCTATAGGAGCCACAATCTGTATTTCTGAAAACAAAAAATATTACAGAATAATTGTATTTCCTCAGGACTCATTAGGGATGCAGCAATTCTACTGCTGCCTTCCATTTTCAGAGAGGACTCATCCTTGCTATACACTCTACTGGAGGTAAATACTGCATTTAAGGTCAAGATTTAGGAATTGGCATTATCCATATTATGGCAACATTGAGTCATTTTGCTGTTTTCACAGCAGGTTTTATTTACTGACATGTATCTGTTTTTATTGCATAGGAGCCAAGCGTGCCTACTCCAGCAATCATGCTCCATAACACACATGAGGGGAACCCTTTGCAGGCTCAAAGGATAACCCTATACCTGGATGGTATACAGGTTTTGACTGAGGACAGCAGCATGGACATATCATATGCTATGAGTGCATTAATGTCACTCTATTTTGTTTTTGCTGTCCAGTACCCGAAGGAACTGAGAAAAACTCTTATTTTCATTGAAAGACATATTTTGGACCAATACATTTTGTTTGATTTTGGCATAGTGACGTCTCTAGATTTCCGTTATTGTTACAATACGTAACATTTTGAGTACTTATTACATAACACTGAAAAGTATTTCAACATTATTTAAATCAATGTGAAAACTTTGTGGGATTCCCTCACTTTCTCATGATTCTGTTCCACTGTCACAATTAGTACATACAGTATGTACACTGATTCTTTTCATTGGACCATGCATTATTTTATTGTTTGTAGATAGCTAACAATAAGGCGCAGTAAATGCAGTAAGTGCACCTTGGATTGATTGAACTAAAACTATTTTGTGTCTCTTTCTACCATGTCACCATTGCTGGAGATGTATTTACACAAATTCACCTACTGAGGACAGCATGATGTGTCTGGCCTGTCATGTTGCTGATTCCACTGGACCTATGCTGACTTTTGATCTGTTCTCCCCTGGGACCTACACAGCCTCTCCTGTTTTGTTGGATTATCTTTAAATAAATGTTTTTCTTATTAAAATGTTTTGAATGTTTGTTCAATGTCAACATGATAAATGACCACAATATAATATGAACTAAACTGATCTGTAGAATACAACATGGTTCTTTATAGAACCCTCAGAAGAAAACCTTTGAAAAGGGATGTTTTTAGAACCCCCTGTGTCAGGTCTAGATGAAACCCTTGAAACATGAAAGAGTTCTTAGTGGAACTCCCTGTGTGAGTTCTAGATGAAACCCTTGAAATACGAAAGGGTTCTTAGTGGAACTCCCTGTGTGGGTTCTAGATGAAACCCTTGAAACATGAAAGGGTTCTTCGTGGAACTCCCTGCATGGGTTCTAGATGAAACCCTTGACAAACGAAAGGGTTCTTAGTGGAACTCCCTGTGTGGGTTCTAGATGAAACCCTTGAAACATGAAAGGGTTCTTCGTGGAACTCCCTGTGTGGGTTCTAGATGAAACCCTTGAAATACGAAAGGGTTCTTAGTGGCACTCCCTGTGTGCGTTCTAAATGAAACCCTTGAAATACAAAAGGGTTCTTAGTGGAACTCCCTGTGTGGGTTCTAGATGAAACCCTTGAAATACGAAAGGGTTCTTAGTGGAACTCCCTGTGTGGGTTCTAGATGAAACCCTTGAAACATGAAAGGGTTCTTCGTGGAACTCCCTGCGTGGGTTCTTTGTAGAACCTCTCATGGGGGGTTCTGGGTGGAACCTTACACACACAGTTCTAGGTATAACCCTTCATGTTGGGTTCTAGGTAGAACCCTCCAAAAGGGTTCCAGGTGGAACCTTTATAAAAAGGTTCTACCTGGAGCCAAAAAGGGTTCTCCTATGAGGACGAGCCGAAGAACCTTATATGGTTCTACTTAGCACTTTTATTTCTAAGAGTGTAATATTGTGGCAGGCACGAGGACCATGCTCACAACCAGCTGGTAGGTGCGTCGTTTAAAGAGTTCTTAAGCGCACAATTAAGGCACATTTTTATTGTATGATTATTCTTGCTGGCACTTGGCAGTCTTGCAATAAAGACATTGGGTAAAACAGCAAACTTGTGTTTGCTGCATTTGCCACATTGATGACCCCGACAATGTTCAGCACAGAGGATATTGCCCCAGCAGCCGGCATTTGTCGCCGCAGCGACAAAGCTTCCAGAGTTCTGGCAGAGCGACGCGATGTGCTAAAACCAGCACATCGAGGCGCTTTTCCACCAACGAGGAATCACCGGCAACGACTCCCGATATTACATGGTCGTAGCAGCCCCACCAGCAGACCACACGTCATGCAATGCAGCAGGTGCGAGCGCCACCACAGAGTGACAAATTTGCTCCCCTCAAGCAGCTTCTGCTACAAATGTTCACACTGACTGACATTAAAAGGGCAGAAAGACTTCTTTACCTGCCTGGTGTGGGCGATGGTAAAGCGGTGGCTCTTATAGACAATATGTTGTCACTGCTGGGCTCAGATGAGGCCGGGCAGCTTTCACCTTTGGTCCGAGCGGTGTTTGCTAACTCCACTTCTCTGGCCTCCAGCGACTACAGAGGTTTGGCTGATGAAGCTGACCGGGTGTTTCTGGCTTCCTGACAGTTTGCCGTGTAGGGCGTAGCTACAGGCCCCCTCGCAAGCGACCTGCATCGTTTAGAAACCCTAAAGCTGGCGACTCAAAAAATAAAAAATAAACATACTTGAAAATGGCAGAGGGATTCTCTCCCACAGATTAGATTTGTCCTTTAGTGATGAAGACAACGTCCAGGAACCCACAATAATGTGTGTCCATTTAATATTTACGTCTTTTGATCATTTTAAGCATACGCGTTGCATTAATTTCCAAAAATGCATCACAAGGTTTGCTTTTTTTTTCTTTACCACTGATTATTACTCACTGCAGACTTCATGAGAGGCAGCAAATATTATAAAACATAATTTACTGTGCAAGGTCTGCTGTCATTAGGATTCCGACTGCTCGGATGTTCATATATTCCCATTTAGATGGAAAATTTCTCATAATCCTTACGAAGAAACGGAGTGGGGGGTCGGGGTGAGGAGTCGCGGTGGGAAGCGGGGGGAACAAGCGCACTTTGTGTCTTTCTCGACAGTTCCAGATCCAAAATGGCTGTCATAGTGTCCCAACTTGTCGGATTACCTACTCAGACGTCTTCTGTGCATCAGCGCTTATAATAACAATATCACTAATACTTGGTTAATATTCAAGTCACGAAATGTAAATTGAGTATTGCTGGGTGCTCTTTGAATGGTTATTTATTGGATTTTATGGGCAAAATAGTGGAGCTCCTATTGGCCCTACTGTAAGCGGACTTTTAATTACATGTATTTAATATTTAGAATGCATTAAAAAAATCCATCCGTTGTCATGTCTTTCATAATAATTGTGAGCGATAGGCAAAATTTAAAAAAAAGTGCAGTTTCCCTTTAACATGACGTTAGTTTATTTAGGTCTTCATAGTTATATTTTATAGCATAGCAATCACAAAAGAACACAAACTAATGCGATTTTTATATCGTTACATCCCTAACACTAACACTTGGCCGTCAGTCCAGCAGCACTGAGAGAGGACAAAGCCAAGCTACCTTAAGGTAATGTTGAAATTGTCAATGCTAACAAAGAAGTTGACAACAATATATAAATAAAACAAGACAACGGGCATCAGTTATAATCAGCTCATTTTTAAATGTCACAATAAAAAAAGAGATTTTCTTATTAAAACAGTATCTATTAACACACACAAAAGTACAGAAAATCGATACCGTTGAGTACCAGTATTGATTCTCAGGTATTGGGAATTGGTACTGTATCGATTCAAATTCAGACTTCAGAAGAAAAGTCGCTTGCAGACTTGGCAATGCTGCACAGAAAGTCTGGTGATAACAGATAACAGCAATGTATATAGAAAAAAACGTTAGTCCTGTGGAGAAAAACATCTGCCATGGCTTTAAAGCTAAACTTGCAATTCAATATACTTTTTTGTCCATTTCTGCTCTCTATTCGTTCCTGTGACTAAACGTCAACCGGAACGCCGCTGCTTTTCCACTACTAGTTAAAGACTGAGGGTCACACGACGCACGGTAATCATGTGATTTAAAAAAAAATGTTCCGTTTAAAAAAAAATTTGTTAACCCGTTTATTAACACGTTAACGTTGACAGCCCTAAAACAAGCACAATGATGACACTCATGCTAACACAGCATGAGGTGTCCTGGCTGGCTGGTTCACAGGTGATCTTAAATTACTGTGGTATATGTCACATTACTGTTTATTAGCATACATACAGGTATATATTAAATATACCATACTTTATTGGCAACTGAACACAATCCTTATTAGCTAATACAAATGTGTGTGATGTCCTTGACAAATGGACACAAAGATGTATTTGTTGATCTTAAAAAAATCCAATGAACAAATATTGTGACTCCCTGAATTGGATATTTTTTTTCAAGTCATCTTCCATAAGTATTATTTTGCATGCAGATGTCATCAATTTTTACTTTAGAGATTTTTCAGCCGCTTTCAGACTGAATTAAAATAAAGATCTACAAATTAAATTTAAAACTTTAGAAGCAATGATGATCATAGGTAAATGCAATGTAACCATTAATTAAACATGTTGGATGGTATTTAAATAAAAAAGATGCATCTATTTGCAATGTTGATCTTTCACTCTGCATCTGGTACTTGTACCTTTCCTTTAGCTTGCAAAGCCTTAATCGACTGTGACTCTCAGACCTCAGAACCACTTCCAGAATGAAAACACTTATTACAGTAATTAAGTGAATACAAATGCAACAGAGTGCAATTAATTAGGTGTTAGCAGTCAATCCTGTACTATACTGAAATATTGAGCATAAACATTTCTCATCAGAAGCTCGAGTAACAAGAAATTAATTTGTAACATGCAGAGGAATTTTCATGCATCTCGGCATGCATCCTCCCTAAAAACTCATTGGCCTTGTGCAGTTTAATTCTATATGGCAGGATGGTGGTCGTTATTCCAGCTGTACACCTTATATTTATGCAACCGGAGCTAACTGACATGACACTTTCCCTTCTGCACACAGCAATTACATTCATTGGCGGTCACTTTAGCCAGCTACCGTACCAGCTATAAAGATGGCAACAGAGCAATTACAGCAAAAGTGCGATATTTTTAGTTGTTTCCTGTCAAAGTGAGTTATAAAGTGAATGGTTCTCTGTGTGACTCGTGAATCGGACTTTTGAAACGAGAAGTGCAGTGGCCTGGGAGTGACTGAATAGACAGCTCATTTAAAAACACTGTGATACAACAATTAACAAACTACAGAAAATGCATTAAGTGTTGAATTAATGCATTCACTTTATATAATGAAACAGTGGGAAAGAATTGTGTCAGTGTGTCGGACATACTTGAGGCTTAACCTAAAATGTAACCTTAAATTTGTAATAAACCTTCTATGTATTTGTTTGTTTCTAATTTGTGCTGTCAAATGACATCATTTTAGATCAGATCTATGTTAGATTAATCATACCTTTGAATTTGGATTAATCAACATTAATTACAGATTATTACCTG
>NC_084548.2:49152500-49277500 GCF_033978685.3 Nerophis lumbriciformis | reverse complement strand
AACAGACAACAAAAACGACTATTTTTGGACAAATGATTTACAACCTTATACTTTTGAAGCTAAATATACTGCTGCTTATAGAAGTGAGCACTAAGGAAGAGTGAAACGTTGGAGCAGACGGAAGCCGGGAGAGTGAGGTGAAAGTGATTTTGACGCTATAAATATGGAGCCAAGCTATTTTGACATAAATGGATTGCTTACCCAAAATCAACAGGAAACGTCCCCGGCCAGCTGGACCAGACGAACAACTGTCCATCCAGTGAGTCACTTTAATATCGATCATGATAGACGCAGCACGCCATGCATGTTAGTACAACTACAGTACATATTCTTTCTTGCGCTCAGCTGTGTACTAACAAAACATGAATTGTGGGCTAATACTTTACAGATACTGTAATATGATTATTTTTGTTTTTCAGTCAATACAAATTGGTGTCATATCGCAATGTTGTGCATTACAAACTCAAACGCATTTTGTGTTGTTGTAGAAACTAGCTTATCTCTTGCCGTAGTTAGCTTTTACAGCTAATACCGTAGCATGCCAAAGTATTCCTCAGTGTTTGCTTTTACAATAAAATTACTGTATGTAAATGAATTATTGTTGACAGTTTTTGAATGCATTTTTAAAGTGATTTAGAGATAGAACTGATTACTCCCATTAGCTGCATTGCTAGCCACCTAGAACGAGCCGATTTTTATATTTTAGAAAGAAAAAAAATGTGTCTTCTTATCGCTCATAATGATCGTGAACAACAGGTAAAATTCCAAAAAAAAAGTGCAGTTCCCCTATAAAAATGTGCACTTAATTCGTACTATACTTACTGTTACCAAGTTTTGAGCAAATTAAAGACTTGTAGTTTAGTACATCATATAAAACACGTTCCTGTATGACATTCTGACTACCAAATTGCAAATATTGGGCTATTGTTTTCACCAAGTTGATATTTATGCAAGCAAATAATAACCTGTGATTATCATGATGAATCACAATTCAAGAGGGTGATTAATCTTGTTTAAAAAAAAAAAATCACTTGGCAGCCCTAATATATAGTATATGCATATATATACATATATAGGCACATACATAAAGTGCTGAGTGACAGTAACACCAATAAATATAAAGTAAATAAATACACAAATAATTAAAATAAAAAATAATAACGTAAACACCTTGTGATTGTTAGAAACCCTCATTTTTGTACATACTGAAAATCATATTTATGTTATGTTTGTGCAATGTAACACCGGTCTGTCTGAGTTTGACTCTCATTCTGGGTTGCATCAGGAAGACCATCCAGCCTGAAAATGAAGCCAATACCATTTATGCGATTAACTTGCTGTGACGATCCTGGATAGGGAAAAGCCAAAAGTTAAAAAGTATGGATATATTATTATATTATTACTATAAGTATTATCATAATATTATAATACAAGCCAGTAAGCAATCTACAAGGTTGTTATAAAGGTTAAATTAATACATATTGGAAATGCATGAGAAATATGTCCTAAATTGCCATGAGGCAGAATTAGGACATGGTGTCCTCTAAATATAATAATAATAATAATAACTGGGATTTATATAGCGCTTTTCTAAGTACCCAAAGTCGCTTTACATGTAGATCCCATCAATCATTCACACCTGGTGGTGGTAAGCTACTTTCATAGCCACAGCTGCCCTGGGGTAGACTGACGGAAGCGTGGCTGCAATTTTGCGACAACGGCCCCTCCGACCACCACTTATCATTCATCATTCAGTTCACCGGTGTGAGTGGCACCGGGGGCAAAGGGTGAAGTGTCCCGCCCAAGGACACAACGGCAGCGATTTTTGGATGGTAAGAGGCGGGGAGCGAACCTGCAACCCTCAGGTTTCTGGCACGGTTGCTCTACCCACTACGCCATGCCGTCCCAAATATGTGGTTAATTGTAAGAAAAGAGATTTAATATAGCCTTGAGTTATTAATCAAATCAAATGTGCATTTTCCATTATAGTGTATACGTTAGATAGCTTGAGGACAGTGTCTTTAAAAGTGAACTACAGTTTTTGGGGAATTTTGCCTATTATTATTCGCAATCCTTATGCAAGACAAGAACACATGTTTTCTTTTTGTTATGCATTCTAACTTGTAAAAAAAACATGAGCAAAAGTCATCTAACAATGGAGCCAATGAGAGTTGTTCTATTCTGCCTATAAAACGCTCAAAAAAACATCCAAAACCATCCATCATTGTTTTTTCTACACGCTGTAAGTATATATGTAATGAAGTAACAGGCACATTCGTAATAACATGTAATATTTATGCATTTCTCTCATTTTAAGCATACGGCGGCATATTAATTACAGAGACGCATCACAAAGTTCTCTTTTCCCTACAACAACAACACCATTGTACAATTATTTTTTTCATAATATCCGATCTCGATTAATATCACGATTTTAAAATGTTTTTATTCAAGCGGATTGTGCCATGCAGGATTATACACAGTACCGTTGCATCCTTACTGTTTACTAATGCAGTATTTTGTAACAAACATTTCTACAATGTTTGATTGAGGTAATATATGCTAACAACTGACAACTGTCATTTTTTTCATATATATAATTGTTAACTGGAGGGGCAACAATACAGGTAATCCACGCTACAGGCTGTATCTTAGTTTTTGGACCACAGTTTTGGTTCTTTTTCGGTACATTTTGTGGGAAGAAGGAGAACAACTTTTTTTCCTCTCAAAGCTATTTAGTTTTTTTGCTTGTCATTGCAAACATTCTGCAGTAGACAAAGTATAGTGAATACTATAATACTTTTATTTAAATGTAACATTTACTAAACAATTTTAAATGATAAATTATTATTTGTATTCTTTAATTACTTGTATAGATCAGTGGTTCTCATTAGTACTTTGGCAAACAACAAGCGGTGACCCACATTGGAGTTTTAAAAACTCAAATTCTGTATCTTATATGTAATTAAGTATATTTAAAGCGCAGTTTAAATTTGTGGTAATGTAATATAATGTGTACCAACACACAAAACAAGTTTAATGATTATATGTTTTTTTAATCCACAAACAAACAAAAAGAACACAAAGTGTCTGTCTGAAAAGTTTTTTTAGTACATGTTATATAATGATAATAATAATAATGGATTAGATTTATATAGCGCTTTTCTATCAACTAGATACTCAAAGCGAAGTGAGAACCCATCATTCATTCACTCCACATTCACACTTTGGTGGTGGTAAGCTACATTTGTAGCCACAGTTGCCCTGGGGTAGACTGACGGAATCGTGGCTGCCAATTTGCGCCTACGACCACCACCATTCATTCACCAGTGTGAGCGGAAAAGATTCCACTTCTCTATATCAGAGAAGTGGAATCTTTGCAGACACATAAACAAAAACTCTGATTAAAAAAATATTTAGATATAAAAATGCCTTTTCTTAATACATTAGTGGGTGTGTTGATTCTTCCAGTGCCTGCAAGTCTGCATTCAGGGCAGAATTACTGCAGCAGAGAGTGAAAGTAAAGTGTGTCACTAAAGTCGCTGCTCCTTTTAGATGCTGTGTTTCAACTTCTATGCTCGTGTTTGCCATATTTCTTTTTTTTCTTTTTCTTCTGGGCTGCACTTCCAGCTGTGTAAGGGGATGAGGCACAACGCGATTGAACATTAATTACGTCGTGAGGAGAATGACTTTTGCGACGGTGAAACGGGAGTTTGCGCACACGGACACAATTTCACACAAACTCGCGCAGACGTACACAAACACACACACATTCACAGACATACATCGGATCACGGTCAGTAAAGGTGGATTGTTCCGTGCAGGATTATATTAAGCATTGTTGCTTCCCTACATTTTACTAGTGCGATAACTTCAAAAAGACGTTTCCATGTTTGATTGAGAGAATATGCTAACAACTGATCATCGTGATCAAACTCAAATTAATTGTGATCAACAATTACGATTATATCAGCCCTAGTCATGCATAAAAATCATGCAGCAGTATTGCAAAGTGCTAACCAAGATACAGTACACAAACTGCAAACATAATAAAACAGGGCCTGATTTATAAAAGGTTTGCGTGTACGCAAAGCTGATCTACTAAACGTGTGCAAAATGGATTGCATCTGTTAAGTGAACAGAATTACGCGTGCAATTCATTTTGCATCTCTTTTGTCATTAATATGCAGAAAGTATGCTGATTATCAAAACACCCACCATACTAGGAGGAGAAGATGCAAATATATTTATTTAGCACGTGCAATGTGATTTACCAACACTTATCACCGTTTTGCGAGCACTATTATGCGTTTTGTTTAGCACATGGAGAAGCATGGTGGCGCAGTAGTTTATTGCTCGTGCCACACAATAAGAACGTCTTGGGTTTGATTCCCAGGCTCAGGGTCATTCTGTGTGGAACATTTTGTTCCCCTGACTGTGTGGGTTCCCTCCGGGTACTCCGGCTTCATCTGACCTCCAAAGACAGTACGGCTGGGATAGGCTTCAGTCCCCAAAAGGGACAAATGTTTGAAAATGAATTGATTTAGCACGTGTCAGAAGGACAGTTCCACACACAGCTACAGGGTTAGTGAAAGAAAGAAAAACGATGGACAGACGAGAATCTTCGGTCATACGTGTGTGTCAACATTTTAAAGATGGTCAGAAATAAAAAAATATTATACATATTATCTATTCATCAATTTCCTTTTATAATTTTATAGCTGCTAGAGGATATTCAAGGGTTGATTAAAACTAATTTAGTTGATGCGTTTTGGTGTGTTTAAGTATTTACATTTTTCAATGACGTTCATTTTATTTACATACAATATTTACTTCATTAAAATATTTCTTATATGAAAAAACCTCTTTAAGTATGCATTTTGTTGCATCTTAAGCCGAGTAAGTGCAGCCTCTCTCAAAGGAGCGCATCTTCGGCGGTTAAAAAAAAAGGTTGTTTCATACACTGCAGAATTGTGTCTCAAATGCCCATAAAAAGTGTTAGATGTCTCCTGCATGTTTGAAAACATAGTAAAACGCCGCAAGTAGGAGCATTAGAACATGGCTGTGCCGTAAATGAAAGTGTCTCTGTGTTGATGCCCTGTATAGTAGACGCAAAATCCTCATTTAAATAAGGAGGTTTGCACCATTTTTCAATTGCACATGCATGCAGTCTTAGTAAATCGCACGCTTCACGCTCACTAATAGTATATATTATAGTTATACACTGCACACGCTGTTTGGTGCATGGTAATTGAATCTCAGTAAAATCAGGCCCTTACTGTACTGTGTCTGCTCTCACTATGATATATCTTCCCGTTTGGATGAAGAATTATTCGTAATCCTTCCAAAGGTTAAAAAAAAAAAAAAAAAAAGTGCCACAAACAAACGGCTTTTTGTGTCTTTCTTGCCATCTCCAGGTAAAAGTTGAAAGTCCAGGGTGATCAATTTCTTGGTTTATGGCCACAACCTTGTACTATCCAGGTGAGAGGCATTAAATACAATCTAGAATTAAATAATGAGGTACTGCATTTTTTTGGGACTTTTACCTATCATTCACATTCCACATGTACGACAAGAACACTTGTTTTTCTTTTTTATGTATTCTAACTTAACGTAAATAAACCTTAGCAAATGTCAGCTAAACAAGGAGGCAATTGGAGCCGCGTTATTCTGCCTATAAAGCACTCTAAAAAAAACTCCAAAGCCCTCTGTCAATGTTGTGTATATTTTAAGTATATGTGTAATGTGGTAACAGGCACAATCATAATAACATGTAATATTTACAGTATTTTGGCCATTTTAAAGGGGAAGTGCATTTTGTCAATCATTCACAATCCTTATGTAAATCAAGCCCACAAATATATTTTTCTTTTTTCATGCATCCTAACTCGTAAATAAACGGTAGCAAATGTCAGCTAACAATAGAGACGATGGGATTCGCTCCAGTCCACCTATAAAGTAGGTATGTCCCGATCCAGGTTTTTGCACTTCCGATTCGATACCGATGTTGTTTTTGCACTTCCGATCCGATACCGATACTGACAAATACTGGCCTATCCGAGCATGTATTAAAGTTTAAAGTTATTTAGCCTACTTAGTTGTCAGAATCATGTTGAAAAGGGTTTTAGTACTCTTGATAACAACTAGCCAGCTGAATTAGGTGAGTTTGAATAATACACAATGGTTGGTAACAAGAAACGGACCTGTTTATTCAAGGATAAACACAAAATAGACAAAATTATACATGACAAACAGAAATGGCATCATTGAACTAGGGCTGGGCGATATGGCCTTTATTTAATATTGCAATATTTTAAGGCCATATCGCGATACACGATATATATCTCAATATTTTGCCTTAGCCTTGAATGAACACTTGATGCATATAATCACAGCAGTATGATTATTCTATGTGTCGACATTAAAACATTCTTCTTCATACTGCATTAACATATGCCACTTTTAAACTTTCATGCAGAGAAGGAAATCACAACTAAAAAAATGACTATTTTTTTCATACGGTGTTGATGTGGAAATGTTTGCCTCGGCATTTTGATGGTGTGGACGTGTGGCACCCAATGGAGATAAGCGTCTCGACAGACGTTACAATATTTGAACAATGATGACGAAAACTGTTTTCTCTGTCGTGTCCATGTGTCGAAAATTGTTATGCGCTTATTTTTTTATTTGATTTTGTGCGTGGCATAGATTTGCCGTGCGCAGAGGACGCTTGAGCAGTGCGCAATTGCACAGGCGCGCACCTTAGAGGGAACGTTGGCTGCACTAGCATCACAGCTAATGTTAGCCATGCTGCTACGTCTCTGCTGGGAGAGGACGTATACGTATGTGACGTATGACGTGACAGTATGTGACGTATGTAAGAAGGTGCGCTTGCTGTCTGTGAGAGGGAGACACAGGAAAGAGTGAGAAGAGCCTGTCGTGTAATACCAGCAGCTAAAAGCAACTGCGTGAGAATCCACAGACCTGTGGATGTGTTGAAGGTGTGCTGGAAAATGCGGAAAGGAAATTAGGGAGCAGCAGAAAAGTGCAACGTATTATTTAAATCGGTGCGTTGGAAAACACGGACCGGAGTTTGTTTTTTTAACTGGATCTGGATCGGCATTTTCCCATGCCTTGCCGATACGCATTTTTTGGCAAATATCGGCGGCCGATCCGATCCAAATATCGGATCGGGACATCCCTACTATAAAGCACACTAAAAAACATCCAAAAACCTTCATCAATGTTTTGAATACACATGAAAAGTACATGTGTAATGTAGTAACAGGCACATTCATAATAATAATAATTTTGCTAATTTTAAGAATACGGCGGCGTAACAATTTCACAGACGCATCACAATGTTCGCTTTTCCCTTCAAAAAACAACACTACCGCTCATGAGAGACTTCATGAGATCCAACAACTATTTTGGGACAAATTATTTATTTTTGAGCCTGTATAAAAGGAGAATGATCTACAAGTTTTAGAAGCTGTGCTCAACAGGTTCAGCTAATGTTAAACACTATGCATCATGCAGCACTATTGCTAAGTGCTTAACAAGAAATACCAACTATGAACGAGGCCTGTGTGATATAAGGATTTTATCAATAAATTCAAATTTGTTTGTTTGCAGACGATTAAAAAAATTAAAAATCCATGTTTTTTTCCGATTGCTGCGGCATATTTTTTTGCCCACACAAGCTTCCGTAGCCCTCGCCTGCCTCCTTACTTCCTTAGTGGAGATTCAAAACACGGCTAATGCTAACAAGAGTTAGACGTTTGTTTCACAGAAAAGAAAAGTGTTGTCAGTACTTTAGATTTGTGGCAGCAGGCGTGGAACAAGTGACTGCACGGTGCAAAGTTATTCCAGGATCTGAAACAGCATCGAGCCAAGTGGGAGAAATGCAACTCTTTACGAGGCAAACAAGACCGCAACAACAACATTAAACTCCACCTAAGAAGCATCTTAAATTGGCGAAATCATCAGATCAACAAAGTAGCATATATGATAATATCATGTATGATGAGAAAGGAGAACGATGCACAGAGCGATCACTAAAGTGTCATGACGTGGACTTTTACGCAGCTTGCTGCGAGGATTGTTTTCCCGGGATGCAATCGGACTAGACCAGTCATGGCTTGAAGGTAGGAACATGATTTATTGTTGAACTTAAAGTGCTACAAAAACAGAAAACAACCCGAAAGCGAGCGTGCCTAACGCACGTGAAAGCAAAGGCAAAAAACTTAGAACATGAAAAACTCGCTAACTGTGACATGAAACATGAAACTAAAAAACTCACTAGACTGTGGCTTGAATAAACAAAAAGTTATGTGGCATGGCATGAAGCATGAACTATGGTATGAATCGATCATGAAAAGCACATCAACAGAGCATGAACAGAATAGCAATGTCGCCAGGCAGACTAACTGAAAATGACAGGCTTAAATAGTCTCTCCTGATTAAAACAGGTGCGTGAGTCCAAACAAATGAGGCAGGTGAAACTATGAGTTGCCATGGTGACCAAACAAGGGAGTGCAAAAACAGCAACTATGGAGTTGTCATGGAAACTAAAACAAACAAGGGTGCACAAAAACAGGAACTAATGGGAGTCCAAAACTAGCAGAAAATAACAAAACATAATCCAGACCACAGAACATGACATAAAGCAGTCGTTCTGCACATCCAAACTGGACAGCTCATACAAGCGTGTGCTGCTGCAAAACTCTTGTGGAATTATAACGCATTGAATCATCAATATAGTGATATGTTACAAGTACAATACATTTTCTTTAACATCAGTACATACAAACAAGGAGCCCAGGATACTTCATGGAAATGGATGTGTTTATCCACATACTAAAACTCTATAGTCATCTCCATATTTTACTTGTTTATTTATTAGCATACAATGTACAGTACTAAATTTTTATTAACAGTGGTATTTCATTCAAAACAGAAGTTTTAAGCTTGCACTTTATTGATCTGATTGATTTTTATTATTATTTAATGATTAGCGACCCTGAAAGGTACAAGCGATAGAAAATGGATGGATGGATGGAATCTTTATTGATTTAATTGAGTTTATTTATTTGCATACAATGCTACATTTTTGTTTACAGAAGTCTTGTATTCAAACAGAAGTATCGCCTCCGAGAGGAAGCTCATAATTTAGACACATTTGCATAAAAAGTAAAATGTATATATATTTTTTTAAATAACACAATATAAATTAAAATGTTGCTAAGAATAAGGTGCAGTGTATGGAGTGTCATTTCAAACAACTGGTTTTTGATTAAATAAAAGCAAAACTTGTTTTGAATTATCACTGTCAATTGTCTTTATTGGTTTATTCATAAAGTAGGGGAAAAAAATCTGAAAAAATCATAAATACATTTTTTTTAAATCAGAGCTTTCATTTTTAGGCCACATCGCCCAGGCCTATGACAAAAATAATAAAACAATTACTTACTGTACAATGTCTGCTCTCACTGGGAGCTGACTGATGGGAGGTTCATATCTTACCATTTAGGTGAAGAATTAAATCCTAATCAACACGAAAAAAAAAAAAAAAGGTGGACCCAAACAAGCGAAATTTCATGTCTTTCTTGCCATCTCTGGGTTTACCGGTAAGTTGAATGTCAAAGTTGAGAAACTTCTCGGTTTATGGCTACAACCTTCTACTATCCATGTGAGAAGCATGATTTATAATCTAGAAATAACTTTCACAAGCTCAGTGACGATGCAGCAGCTCACCAGCTCAGTATGTCAATATAGCAGCACAAGCTAGTTAGCTCTGTGTGATTGATTGATTGAAACTTTTATTAGTAGATTGCACAGTGAAGTACATATTCCGTACAATAGACTACTAAATGGTAACACCCGAATAAGTTTTTCAACTTGTTTAAGTCGGGGTCCACGTTAATCAATTCATCACGGCTCCTCTAAAAAAAAGTTTGTCTGCGCTAGCGTTTATAATAACAATATCACTAATACTTGGTTGATGTTCAGGTCACAACATGTAAATGGAGTATTTTTGGTGTGTTTTGTTAGCCGTATATAAAAATTAGAATGCATTAAAAAAAACGTAAGTGTTCTTGTCTTACATTAAATTCCCCAAAAAAGTGCAGTTCCCATGTAATAAAGTTAAAGTACCAATGATTGTCACACACTAGTGTCGTGGAATGTATCCTCTGCATTTGACCCATCCCCTTGTTCACCCCCTGGGAGGTGAGGGGAGCAGTGAGCAGCAGGCTGCGCTCGGGAATCATTTTTGGTGATTTAACCCCCAATTCCAACCCTTGATGCTGAGTGCCAAGCAGGGAGGTAATGGGTCCCATTTTATAGTCTTTGGTATGACTCAGCCGGGGTTTGAACTGACGACCTACCGGACACTCTAACCACAATAATACTGACACACAGAGAGAAAAAGGTCTCTGTTGTACATTTGTGATCATCGACAACAAATCCCAGGTGGGCCACACAGCTCAGCTATGACATGCGCCTGCAAGAACGGCACCAGCTCCTCAGCCTGCAGAGCTCAAGGGGTATCAAAGAGTGTCCCGCGATGAAGCCACAGCATCAGGAAAGTGCTCTACACGAAGGAGCCTCATTTGTGGGACTGTGAAGCACTTAACAAAGAGCAATCATTCATATGCAGTCTACAATCACTCATCACCCATAAAACTCACACACACACACAGTACGCCTGTGAATCATACCACATCGCTCTTGGACAGAATTGTTATCAAGGGTTTTCACCGCTCAAGTAATGCCAAGATAATCATCTCTTAGCTCTCTCGGCTGCTCTGTAACAACACGTACAGTGCTATTGGCGCGCCACTTGTCAGCCGCATGCTTTTGTGAGCGTGTGTGCTGAGTAGGTAAAGTGACGCCGGATTGATCCCCTTGGCCCATTTATCATCAGCGAGTGACCGAGGGCTGCACCGAGGCGCGGCCTACCTCAGACGCCGCATGCCTGCCCTGCACACAGACTGAGAAAAGCTTCCCGTCACAAGAGGCTACGTTGTTTGGAATAAAGGGTATGTACAGTAAAAGTTAGATACCATCCTATCTGCTCTAATTTGCCAGATTATATTGTGAGGGGAAGACATATGACACCATTTGTTTTTTCCGAGTTGACATTAGCATATGTTCCAGAAGATACTTTGGTAGTCCAACTATTTTATTTAAGGCGTTAAAGGCACATGCACCCGTTTGAGGTCAAATAACTCAAACCACACTCCGGTAGTTCACCAGTTACAGACAGCGATGACGGGAGAACCATTAATCCGTGTAAAAAGTCATCATAATATCAGCGCCCCTTCAGGAAGGGCCCTATGAAATTTGTAAAAAAAAAAATCCAAATCCTGTTTTTACGTTTTATTTTTTAGAATTCTTACTATCACAGGGATGTGAGCAACCTTTGAGAAAAAAAATGAATACTTTTATCAGCACAAACTTCTTCCACACAAACCCCGAAATATAATTTAGAAAATCAAGACTACATTTCCTGCAATTAGGTGCATTTCTACGGAGCCCCTAAAGGGACATGGATGTTTTGCGAGATCTCGCAATACTTTTGCGAGATCTCGCAATACTTTTTGTAAGATCTTGCAATACCTTTTGCAAAAGGCTTTTTTCCTATGTCAGTGAACCGGAAGCAAAACAGACACAGTGATGGAGGAGCGGGAGCATACGGGAGCCTACCCATCTTCTGTGCTCTGTTGTGGGGCCATAATACGATTTGATGTCTTTATATGTTAGGCCAATACCAAAATAGAAATCAATAAACTTCTCCCACGGATGATGGGTAGGCTCTTCCATCCCTTTGTCTGTTTCACTTCCGGTTCACCATCACTGTGTCTGTTTTACTTCCGGTTCACTGACATAGGAAAAAAAACTTTTGCGATATCTCGCAAAACATTTTTCCCCTCCATGTCCCTTTAGGGGCTCCGTACATTTCTACACTATATTTTAACTTTACATTTATTCTCATCTACCAACCTCTTTTGACTGTCTTTTTGCCAATTAGATGTCCCATGTAATGTACCAAAACATTTTGGGTTTTTTCATAGATAATTTACTAACATTATCATCATTGAATATGTAATGTAGAAGTCTATGACATGCATGCAAATAACTCAGAAAACGTTTCCCATTTGGCAACTTTATCCGATAGCGGCGCCCACTCAGGTAATATACTTCCAGTGTTGTGACCTTTGTTACAAGCTGTCACATCAAAAATATACCTTCTCGCTGGCTACTATTAAATACTCTAGAACAGGGGTGTCAAACTCAAATACAGAGTGGGCCAAAATTTAAAACTGAACAAAGCCTCCAGCTAAGGTTGAACAAATTAACCTTTTAATAGGGACCCAAACAAGTTTTGCATTGAATATTGAACAAGCAAGGCTTATATAACTTTATAGTGACATGCAAAATCAAGTTTCAAATAATAATAATAATAATTAAAAAATATCAATGGCATATCAAATACAATTTAAATAAAAATGTAATGCCTCTTTTCTATTTGCAGACTTCTGACGTAAATATCAATATTAACTTTTTCCATAGGCTAATAAATTTGAAAATAAAATAACAATGAATAAGACAACCATTCAGGACTTTAAACTGCTCAGTTTGCAACACACTGATCTAATCTGATGTGCCCAAGCCAGATACCTGGCATCTTTTCTTGGATGCTAGTTCATTAATGTCGGGGCTCAGGCTTTGAGCTGAGGCAACCTTCATTATCGAACGAAGGTATCCATCAGTCATTATATCTCGTAGTCCACCCGGACCACAGTCTTGGGGGCGTGCCTTAAAGGCACTGCCTTAAACGTCCTCTACGAGCTGTCATCACGTCCGCTTTTCATCCATTCTAACAACGTGCTGGCCCAGTCACAAGATATGTGCGGCTTCTGGACGCACACACACACGTGAATGCAATCCACACTTGATCAACAGCGATACACGTTACACTGAGGGTGGCCGTATAAACAACTTTAACACTGTTAGAAATATACGCCACACTGTGAATCCACACCAAACAAGAATGACAAACACATTTCGGGAGAACATCCGCACCATAGCACAACATAAACACAACAGAACAAATAACCAGAACCCTTTGCAGTACTAACTCTTCCGGGACGCTACAAAATACACCCCCGCTACCACAACACCCCCCCCCCCCCACACACACACACACACACACACACACACACACACACACACACCTTGTAGCGTCCCGGAAGAGTTAGTGCTGCAAAGGATTCTGGGTATTTGTTCTGTTGTGTTCAGTGTTCAGATTGTAATCCAAATGTGATTAGCAGCAAAGTGGACAGTCGTCAACGTTGTGGCTCGTAGAGCAAACGGAGGCAACAACAAGTACGCTAGCTAAATGGCTAGCTAACTAGTGAGCATGTTTCAGTGCTCCTGATCATCTCTTCAGTGTGGCGTTTAGGCAAAAGGAACAGGGAGTAACTGTTTGGATCATTTTTTTATTGATATTTCATTAAAATAACGCAGACCTGATATTTTGACATAAAAATTTAGATTTAAAAACGCACATTTCCACAGTTTCGTGGAAATTGCACATGCCTGCATCTATACCAGAATTTTTACCATCAAACCAGGGGTGTCCAAACTTTTCCCACTGAGGGCTGCAACTGTAAAGTGAAAGAATGTTGGGGGACACTTTTTGTACCTTCTGTACGTACAAAATTCTACAACCAGTTAAAAATGTAGTATATCAGTATATGCTAAAGTATTTGAAAAAAAACATTGTTATCTTAGATTTTGTGTTTACAGGTGGCCAAGCAAATAGTGTTTACTGTCATATCTAATATACATCATTAATAAAGAATTATTCTAACTTTCAAAACATGTCAGGGGTCAATCAAAATTGGCTGTGGGACAAAAATGGCACCCGGGCTTCACTTTTGACACTCCTGATTTACACTTATTTGTGCTTTGTGTGTCAATAAAATGTGTGTTAATTAAATGCGAAAATCCTTATATGTATTGATACAATACATCATTGGACAATTTTGCTCTGCATTCAAGTCAAAGCATAATAATGTTGTAACATAACTACTGTAAGTTTACATGCTTTCAAGTAAAATAAATTCAAATAAATCAGTTATTATTTGGTGCTCAAACTATAGTATTAGCAGCTGTCAATTTATCAGTAACTTACCATTGAAGATGTTTAAGATGCAACATGTCCTGGCATTGGCTGGCTAACATTGGCACAGTGTTTCACTGTGCTTTTCACATGGCTTTTTGGCAAAAAAAAAATAAAAATAAAAGGCATATTACCTGACACCTTGATGTAATTTGGAAACTGTTTGCCCCTTTATTTTGAAGTAAGAAATACGATTCATGTTTTTTTTTTCGCACACTTGTGTTCAAGGTGGCCGCTTTGAGGACTGAGTGACAGAATCCCAGAGGCAGGCATTGAGCTGGCCCGAGAAGGAGGCAGGGCTGACGCGGCTCAAGGAGCTGAATAAAAAGTTAATTTTGAAGCAGGGAGGGTGAGAGTTTGCAAGAAAGTGCTCGGTATGGCCAGACAAACATCACACGTTATCCGTTATAAAAATAACAAATTTACTTGGCGCCACTATAGTGGCTGTTGGTTGCAGGAGCTCTGTGCTTTTGTGTTACCTCCTTTGTGTTCTTGATGTTTCCCTCTTGTTTTCATGTGTTTTATGCCTTTTGGGTCGGGCCATTTCGGGACTGCACAACGATGGGTGGCATTTTCGTAATTTCGTGATTCTCGCTCATCCGCCTGGGATGAAGTTGGCCCTTTTGGTTGCTTTGTTGGGTCTATTTCTGTCTCTGGCCATGCTGTCCCCCACCCCAGCAGACAATGTCGCAGAGTATGTTGGTGCTGAAATTATGTTTTTGTTTTGTTTTGTTGTTTGGAGCAATTGTATGCACAATATGTCTTATTTATCACTCATTTTTGGGGGTGTTAGTTGTGTTTTACTTTAGTAGCTGTATTTAGAAATGCCCCCCGGAACTGTCAACCTGTTGCATGAACTCAGTGCTCTTTTAATGTATTTTATGTTCGTTGTGTTCTTTAATGTTTCCCTCTTGTTTTCATACCAAGATGGCGCCGCAGATGGCCGCCACAGTACTGCACAGTCTACTAAGTCAAATTCCTTGTGTTAAACATACTTGGCCAGTGAAGCTGATTCTGGTTCTGATTTCCGTGACTTCCCGTTTTCAATAGTAGATTAGATTTTTATTAGCAATTCCGTGATTACATCCGCTACTCTTTCAACGCGGAAATCATAGGGCCCTATATCTGTACCCTAACAGTAACACCAAGAGAGGTTCAGGGCCAAAAGAAAAGCAGGCTTAATGGCCTCATTTACGATTCTTATTTCGGAGCCGACTGCAATTTTTTTAGTGGATGTGTCGTTTTACTGCTGAGTCCTTACACATTCTAGCCGTGTCCCACAAAATTGAGAACAAGAAGCTACAAGAGGCTGCAATGACCGCGTTGTCTAAGCCAGTGATTTTCAACCAGTGTGCCGCAGCACACTAGTGTGCCGTGAGAGATCGTCAGGTGTGCCGTGGGAAATTATTTAATATCTCCTAATTAACCATTGTCGGGTGTCTGTGCTATAATAAAGTGCGGCAGGTAATGTAATACTCTTCTATTTCAGTAGGTGGCAGCAGAGGGCGATAAATACCTGTAAAGACAATTGAGTTAGTGCTGCGCGACATGTGACAGTGACAGTTTGGGATCGCAGCAAGAGGAGGCAAGCAAGTGACAGTGACGGAGAAGTTTTTGAGAAGGGAAAATGCAAATGCCGAACAGGGTCCTGGACAAAATTCTGACCCAGATGAAGGCCCTAGTATGAGTGGTCAACAAAATAAAAAAGACAAGACGGTGAGCTCGAGGCAATACAGCGAAAGCTATCTTTCATTTGGATTTACTTTCACCAGGGATGCGACAGCACCGACTCCGCAGTGCTTGGTGTGTGGTGAGAAGCTATCCAATAGCGCCATGGTGCCAAGCAAGCTTAAACGCCATATCCAAATGAAACACTTTTCCGTTCAAAATAAGCCGATGGACTATTTTGTACACTTACGTACAAACAATGAGAAACAGGCAACTTTTCTGAGAAAAACCACAAAGGTAAACGAGAGAGCCCTCAAAGCTAGCTTTACCATGAATTGATTAACGTGGACCCCGACTTAAACAAATAGAAAAACTTATTCGGGTGTTACTATTTAGTGGTCAATTGTACGGAATATGTACTGTACTGTGCAATCTACTAATAAAGGTTTCAATCAATCAATCAAAACCTTGTTGCTGAACTCGTAGCTAAATCAAAAAAGTCCCACACTGTGGCAGAAACATAATACTGCGAGCTTGTAAAGCCATTGTAAATTAGATGCTCAAGCCCAAGTTTCACACTAGGTGAGTATAAATACATTTAGAAACTATATTATTAACTATATGTATTATATACTGTGTTAGAGTGTCATTTTGTGTCATTTTGGTTGGTGGTGTGCCGCAGGATTTTGTAAATGTAAAAAGTGTGCCATGGCTCAAAAAAGGTTTAAAATCACTGGTCTAAGCAATCTAACATCCTGGCAAAGGTGGCTAACCCAGTAGCTATTGTACAGTACGTTCATACCTAGAGAGGCACCACTCGTCTATACTAACACTCACCTCCATGGCGAATGATAAAGAACCATTATCACTGGAAGACGAGCACTAGCTAATCAAGAGAACAAGCGCCGACAATGTTCTTAATTACGCCGTGGAACACTTACACACACTAGTTTCAGTAAAATTCATTATTAGGCAGAGCAAACTAACAGAACGAGATAACAGATATTTTTATTAGTTGTTTAGATTAAACAACTCTTCACAATTTCGTCGAACGATTAGTCGCTAGAACATTTGTCGTTAGTGGCAGCACTAGATTAGCAGCACAAGTAGTACAATGATTCTCACAACTCTCCTTTACAAAATGGTAAAAAAAATTATTATAATAATTTAGTTGGATTGCTATTAAACAGCATTACATTATCAGGAAAATACAGACCAACTTTTAAGGTTCACTTTCATATCCTTAGTGCATGGACGTGAATATACTTTATGAAACAATTAGGGAAGTGTAGTCTTTATGTACCACAGTACTGTGGTTGCTACCTCAACAAAGGGTGCCAAAAGGTCATACAGGTAAGATCAATAATTTTCACAACTTTTTGAAGATAAGATATTCAAACAAACTGTGTACCACACATAACTGACTATATAACTATAATCCATCCATCCATTTTCTACAGCTTATTCAGAATGAAAATGTTTTTTCTCCACACATCATGTTCATATGCTGTCTATGTATGTTAGTGACCTATTTCTCTCTTGCTCCCACTTTGTACAGACACAAACGCTGTTATTACATTTATTATCGTCGTAGTAGGAGTAATGAGTGTGGCCAGCAGTAGCCATTATTTTTATTTTTAGTAATGGTAAAACCCCTGATAATAATGTTGCATTTATTATACAAATATGTTTATATATGTTGTTTTCCTCCAATCACTTGTCATCTACTCTGTCCCTCTACTACAGGCATATTCAACTAAATTGTTTTAAAGGCCACGTTCCCAGGAAGCTAAGGACCGGGGGGGACAGACTTCTCCCTTCACTATTAGTCTTATTTTGTGTATTCCAAAGAACCGGCGTCCTCTGCAGGAGACATTTGATTTCAGTCTATTTATTTAGTCAGTTACAGGAGCGCTCCGCTGTTTTTAAGGACCTTATGCAAAAAATCTAATCAAAGATCATCTCTATGACAGCAATCTAGTGTTAAGAGTCGGCTACAAAAATGTGAGCCTCTCACAAATCTTTTAAAACTGGACTAGCGAGCCACTAGTTGAATAGCCCAAATAATGAAAAAGAGAGGACCTGAAATTGAAACTTGAGGAACGCCACTAGTATAACTAAAGACGTTGAACAAATGACTACTGACTACATCTGAAGTAAACAGGCTACAGGTTACACATAACACATTATAAAAAAATGTGTAGCTTCCAAAAAGGAAAGGACTTAAAGAGATGCATTGAGGAACGCCTCAGTTATGTAAATCACAAGTTTGGAACCCCAGTGTTCTATGTTTGCTTGCAAGGTTAAATTGCAAATGCAAGCATCTGCCAATGTGTTTACAGTGGTCCAAGTTCCTCTATACCAGTGTTTTTCAACCACTGTGCCACAGCACACTGGTGTGCCATGAGATACAGTCTGGTGTGCCATGGGAGATTATGTCATTCACCTATTTGGGTTAAAAATATTTTTTGCAAACCAGCAAATAATGTGCCGTTGTTGAGTGTCTGTGCTGTCTAGAGCTCGGCAGAGTAACCGTGTAACACTCTTCCATATCAGTAGGTGGCAGCAGGTAGCTAATTGCTTTGTCGTGATCACAATATGCAGACGACAGCGGGAGGCAGCGTGCAAGTAAAAAGGTATCTAATGCTTAAACCAAAAATAAACAGAAGGCGAGTGCCGCTAAGAAAAGGCATTGAAGCTTAGGGAAGGCTATGCAGAATGAAACTAAAACAAAACCGGCTACAAAGTAAACAAAAACAGAATGCTGGACGACAGCAAAGACTTACAGCATGTGGAGCAGAGAAGGCGTCCACAAAGTACATCTGAACATGACAATCAACAATGTCCCCACAAAGAAGAATAGCAACAACTTAAATATTCTTGATTGCTAAAACAAAGCAGGTGTGGGGAATAGCGCTAAGGGAAGATATTAAACTGCTACAGTAAAATACCAACAAAACAGGAAAAGCCACCAAAATAGGAGCGCAAGACAAGAACTACAACACTACACACAGGAAACCCCCAAAAAAACTCTATATAAGTTGCGGCGTGATGTGACAGGTCGTGACAGTACACCTACTTTGAGACAAGAGCTATAGTGATGCATACTTGGTTATGGTTTGAATTCATATCCAACACTTGCGAGAACAACTTTTTACTGTCAGTATAGGCTGCTGAGTTTCATTTTTAATGTTTTCTGCTGGTGGTGTGCCTCCGGATTTTTACAATGAAAAAAATGTGCCTTGGCTCAAAAAAGGTTGAAAAACACTGCTCTATACAACAGGAGCACTCTAATGTTGGAATAGTTGAATAGCCCTACTCTACTCTATCTCTCTATTTCAACCGGTCCAGACAGATGGCTCCCTCGTAGAGTCTGGGTTCTGTTTATGGTGAATTTTCCCTTCGTCATGTCCTTGATCATGTGGGTATTCAGTTGGTTTTCTTTAATGTATGGGGAGCGTGGTTCTTGACCTGTGCAGTGTCTAAAGTCCCTTGAGATAACTTCTGTTTTGAATTGGCGTTACTTAAATAGACTGGACTTGACTTAATGGAAAAATTAATAAATGTGGCTGTCATCACCAAATATGCTTATAAGACATCATATCTAGCCTTGGTTCACATATAAAAGTTGGCTGGACAGGACCGAACAAAACTAGAAAATGGCTTTGCTGACAGAGCGTGTGTAACTTTCCTTACGGTCTGACTGGGAAAAAGCGCAGCTACTTCATTAAATGCAAAGGAAAGGAAGCGGAGACAAAGCAAACAAAGCAAGAGTTTGGTGCAAAAGGAAAAGGGGGAGTGAATGTCGGGGGTGGGTGGGGGCTCTCTCTCCTTCTCTCTCTCTCTCCTCTCCAGAGTGGAGGCAGCATCTCTAGGTAAGCGCCCCGTCACTCAGGCCTCAGATTGCCAAGGCTGCTCGGTTCCCACAGTGTGACCGGACCTGGATGTGGCCTTCCTCCCCACTCAGGCGGCCCTGTGTCTTTAGACCCCCAGGCCCCAGAGCAGAGGTTACACCAACACAGCCAAGCACGGCAACATGTCAGGCCCACACCAACCGTTGCCTTGGTGCTGCCGCATTAGAGAAGAGCTCCTAACTGTGTTGGAGGGAAAGTGATTTGCCATGACGTCTATGCTCCTCTCTTTCAGCTCCTGCTCTGTGCAAGCTTGATCTCTCAGGTTTTTCCTCTTTTTTTGTCATCCTCTCCATCACATCCTCAAATCCACTCTCCACTCATTCCACTGCGTCTCTTCCCATCCCCTAAGTAATGACTGATGTCTAAGTGCCATGATTAGCCTGACATTGATGAAAGACAAAGACCTTTGTCAGGAACATCTGCCTTGAATAACTGTTGAGCTGACAAATTGTACATTTGTAAAGGCTTTGTTCATCCCGCGGTGCAAAAATTGTTCCCAGCTTGCCGACTTGTCAGCGGCACGGACGTCAAGAGCAATATTTATTTTCGGTGTGGATACAAAACAGGCTCTCAAATAGCTTCGGAGCCACAGGAAGTGAGGCCTGCTGACTGGTGACCAACCAACAGGTGCACGCCATTCCACACCAACACTCATTCCACTCTGCAAGGAAGCGTGTAATCAATGTTGCGGACAATAAAGTCAGAAAAAAGTAGTTCTAATTGCAAAATGTAAATATTGAGTTTTCCCACAAGTGGGGGCAGACCACCCAGGATGCAAAAGAGTCACCCACCCCCTTTCTTTTTTCTTTTTTCGCCGTGTCGACCGCCCGAGAGATGTCTTTTTGTGTGTGTGAAACATCTCCGTCTTACTTTGCATGCAAATACTTCTGGCAGGGCTCGCCTTGAGCATTTAGCATTGTGGGGAAAAAAAATAAAGTGATGATAACCTGAGAGGAGCAGGACAATGTGGAATACTGTGCCCCGCTTGTTCCTGCAAGGTGTCGGGAATGGCGGGGATTGAGGCCGGGCCGGCTTGTGTGTGCTCTGGAGCGTTTTCTCACAGGACAGGGGAGCAAGAGGGCAGGCGGCGGGGCAGCTCGGCACTGTAGCTGCAGTGTCTGACACTCACAGGCTCCTGCGTGTGTGCGTTACAGCCGGGTGTCAAATACTTGTCTGGGCTGTGACAAATGCCTCCTGCTAGTCTCGCCGCAAGTACCTGCAGGATGGGCTATGAAACATAAGCCTTCAGCTCAAGATCAAAGTCAAGCCCTGGAATGACAGCAAACCTCATTGGGATGACATTTCTTCCCCAAATTTGAGAGTGAAGTTCTTTCAAATCAACATGTTGTGCCTTAGCATTTGTGTCTTTAACGCACTCACACAACCTGTGGCACTTTTTTAGAGCTCAGTGGCTCTGTAAGGGAGCACTTAGCCTCATTAGGGGCTTTATTTGAACATAAATGAGCCCATCGCAGCAGTTGTCAGATAGTAAGTGGAGGAGGTGAAAACTTACCTTGGCTGGTTTTACTTCCTGAAGTGGACTGTTGGACAAAGGCGACCAGGCAAAAGCCCACAAATCCAAAGCTGGCTCGAATGAAGGCGTGCACGTTCATGGTGACTTTCTAGAAGGATCTAGAAATATATCTCGCAGCTCTAGAAAGGTGCACGCGCCACTAAATTAGCGCGATATTAGTCCTCGTGGACGCGCGCGGACCACGATCCGGTGCGAGCTCCCTTTTTCTTTTTTCTTTTTTTTTTTATATCTTTTTTTTTTTTTTTTTTAAACAAACGTCTTTACGCTTGCTTAAAATGCGGAGCGCGTGGAGGCTTTTCTGTTATCATGTTTCGAGGCAGACCAATGTCAATTTGAGAAAGAGAGACGGAGAGAGAGAGAGAGAGAGAGAGAGAGAGAGAGAGAGAGAGAGAGAGAGAGAGAGAGAGAGAGAGAGAGAGAGAGAGAGAGAGAGAGAGAGAGAGAGAGAGAGAGAGAGAGAGAGAGAGAGAGAGAGAGAGAGAGATATGGAGCTGTGCGGCGGATTTGGCGAGAAAAGGGGAGGAGAGAAAAAGACTAAGAAGAAGAAGACGTTTCCGAGATGCAGTTTGGACTCTTCTTCGTGGCTTCTATCCTTCCCTGCTAATAGAGATGGGATGTATGGCTCTTTGAAGTGGACCGGTTCTCTTCCTTTCAAAGAGCCATTCAGTTAAACTTTTTTTTAAAACTTTTTTAATCAAGGATATTGGAGACAGAGATGAGATGTGGATCGGAATTGTCACCAATATTACTCTATTGGTGGGATTTAGTCTGTTATTTTGTTGCATGGTTATTGTGAACATTGCATAAGGTGGTGCAGGGCCATCCCTGGCTAAATTGGGGCCTGAAACTTAATTTCTCCAGGGACATTAAAAAGCATTAAAGGTCAATAAATGGATTTTGCGCAAATTAAGGCATAAATGGCAATTTAAAAAAAGCATTTGTTGGCCCTGCGATGAGGTGGCGATTGTCCAGGGTGGTAATAATTGCATATGGTCTTAAAACAGTGGTGCCAAACGTACGGCCCGAGGGTCGAATCAGGCCCACCAACAGGTGTTATCTGGCCCGCGGAATGAATTTGCCAAGTATAAAAATTAACCTGAAATTTTTGAATGAAAGAAACTGCTGTTCTAAGTGTATCCACTGGATGTCGCAATAGCAGTTCTTTGTATCTTTGTAGATGATACTACATATGTACAAAATAAACCACATGATGTTAGCACACCAGTCGAGGAAAATGATCAAACTACATAAATAACATACTGTATTTTGATTTTGATATAATTTTTTTTATCTTGATAGATTAAAAATTAACACTAATGAGTTGACTGATGAACATTATCACATAATTTATTCAGAAAATATAAATAACGACAAATTAAGATAGAACACTATTAACCGCAACATGTAAGTGTAAAAAAAACCACCAACATTATGATTTTTACATTTTCAGAATGTGCTTTGCCTGTTTTTAAAGGGGAACATTATAACAATTTCAGAAGGGTTAAAACCATTAAAAATCAGTTCCCTGTGGCTTATTTTATTTTTCGAAGTTTTTTTCAAAATTTTACCCATCACGCAATATCCCTAAAAAAAGCTTCAAAGTGCCTGATTTTAACCATCGTTATATACACCCGTCCATTTTCCTGTGACGTCACACAGTGATGCCAATACAAACAAACATGGCGGATAGAACAGCAAGATATAGCGACATTAGCTCGGATTCAGACTCGGATTTCAGCGGCTTAAGCGATTCAACAGATTACGCATGTATTGAAACGGATGGTTGTAGTGTGGAGGCAGGTAGCGAAAATGAAATTGAAGAAGAAACTGAAGCTATTGAGCCATATCGGTTTGAACCGTATGCAAGCGAAACCGACGAAAACGACACGACAGCCAGCGACACGGGAGAAAGCGAGGACGAATTTGGCGATCGCCTTCTAAAAAACGATTGGTATGTGTTTGTTTGGCATTAAAGAAAACTAACAACTATGAACTAGGTTTACAGCATATGAAATACATTTGGCAACAACATGCACTTTGAGGGCTGTCTGCATTTAAATGTTTTTAAGCTAAATTTTTGGTAAACACAGTTTATGTATAATATTTTACGTAAAACCGCGAGTAATGAATAAAGTTTTCATCAATTAATATATTCTGTAGACATACCCTCATCCGCTCTCTTTTCCTGAAAGCTGATCTGTCCAGTTTTGGAGTTGATGTCAGCATCTGCTTTGAGTGTCACAGGATATCCACACATTCTTGCCATCTCTGTCGTAGCATAGCTTTCGTCGGTAAAGTGTGCGGAACAAACGACTGACCATTTCGTCGGCTTTCCCCACAGCCTCGTATTTTGAACAAATTTCGTCCAATTTCTTGCCACTTTCGCATCTTTGGGCCACTGGTGCAACTTGAATCCATCCCTGCTCGTATTGTTACACCCTCCGACAACACACCGACGAAAGTGAGAAAATGGCGGATTGCTTCCCGATGTGACGTCACGTTGTGAAGTCATCGCTCCGAGAGCGAATAATAGAAAGGCGTTTAATTCGCCAAAATTCACCTATTTAGAGTTCGGAAATCGGTTAAAAAAATATATGGTCTTTTTTCTGCAACATCAAGGTATATATTGACGCTTACATAGGTCTGGTGATAATGTTCCCCTTTAAATAAAGAAAACAATCTGAAGTTGTCTTTATTTTTAAGTTATCGTGCCATGATTTTACCAGTCAGGCCCACTTCGGAGTAGATTTTTCTCCATGTGGCCCCCGATCTAAAATGAGTTTGACACCCCTCTCTCAAAATGTCAATACAATTAAATGAAAATACAGCTTCATTATTTTAGTCATAATTTCTGCACTTAAAAAACTTCTTTATGACTTTAGCTCCAGACTTCTTTTGTTTGATATTGTTACTACTGCCACAAATGGTGGAAAAGTCAATCAAGCAATACATCAAAGTTTACTTATATAGCTCAGATCCCACATCAGGGCAAGAAAAAACTCAACCCAATGGGGACAACGAGAAACCCTGGAAGGTACCGCAGATGTCCAGTCCACAGTGGGGCCAGCAGGGGATCCTCTTGCACGTAAAAGTGTATTACAACTGAGTACCGCTGTGACCCATACAAACCACAGCTGAGAAACAGATATTTTGGCAGCCCTTTTAAGAGTGCTTGTGCCCCAGCAATGGGCCCTGGCCCTATGGTTAAGAAATACTATTTTAATTGACATGCACTTCGCCACGGAATCCGGGGCCCCCACACATCGGTGGCCGGTGGGCCCTATGCACAACTTGTGCTTTGCTGTTTGTGGCCCTGAGATGGTGCAATATCCCCATGCTTTGACCGTGACATCACTATTTTGAATATGCTCTCACCTAAAGAACTTTGTAGAACAAGAGCATTTTAACAACACAGAAAAAACCCCAAACATAATAAATAAGAATAAAATGTATGTATTGTATGTGAAGTGAATTATATTTATATATTGCTTTTCTCTAGTGACTCAAAGCGCTTTACATAGTGAAACCCAATATCTAAGTTACATTTAAACCAGTGTGGGTGGCACTGGGAGCAGGTGGGTAAAGTGTCTTGCCCAAGGACACAACGGCAGTGACTAGGATGGCGGAAGCGGGGATCGAACCTGCAACCCTCAAGTTGCTGGCACGGCAACTCTACCAACCGAGCTATACCGCCCCAAAAATGTGTGTAAATGTATAAATAAAACCAGAATAAATATGAGTGCATACAACAACATTGTACTTCCCTACCTGGTGTGTGTACGCTTCAACTACATTACCTGTCCACATCAGAACAATGAACCAGAAAAGTGAATCTACATGTTGCTTAGTTTCCTTTGACTCAGCCTTATTTTCTAGTCCAGTCACCAGTCTGGACACGCACATGTAATGTGAAAAATTGCAGACGCTGTATCTACATGTGCATAAGAAACAGCTCTCAACTGCAAAATCAGTCACTTCCACAATCACTTTCAAAAGACTCGATATGTCAGTGTTTTTCAACCTTTTTTGAGCGAAGGCACATTTTTCTCATAAAAAAATCCGGAGGCACACCACCAGCAGAAAACGTTAAAAAATGAAACTCCAACAGGTCGTCGTGCCTTATTTTGAGTTTGTTGGTGTTTTCTTGTGTGTAGTGTTTTAGTTCTTGTCTTGCGCTGTTATTTTGGTGGCCCTTCCTGTTTTGTTGGTGTTTTCCTGTAGCGGTTTCATGTCTTCCTTTGAGCGCTATTCCGCGCACCTGGTTTGGGTTAGCAAGCAAGACTATTTACATTGTTGCTATCCTTCTTTGTGTGGACATTGTTGATTGTCATGTCATGTACGGATGTACTTTGTGGACGCTGCAAGTTTTTGCTGTTGTCCAGTATTCCGTTTCTGTTTACTTTGTAGCCAGTTCAGTTTTACTTTTGTTTTGCATAGCCATTGCCTTTCCCTTTCCCTTTTGTTAATTTTTGGTTTAAGCATTACATACCTTTTTACCTGCACACTGCCTCCCGATGTGGTCTGCATATTGGGATCACAACAAACCATCCTCTTCCGACTTTTAAGAAAGCAATTAACTACCTGCTGCCACCTACTGGCATGGAGTATTACGCCGTTACCCTGCCGAGTTTTACAAAGCGCAGACACTAAGCAACGGCACATTATTTGCAGATTATAATTATTGATTTGCAAAAAATATTTTTTGGACCATTTAGGTGAAGTTGCATAATTTCCCACGGCACACCAGACAATATCTCACGGCACACTAGTGTGCCGCGGCACAGTGGTTGAAAAGCACTGTGTTAGCAGCAGCTCTCCCTGCTGCTAATTGTCTTTTTTCCAGCCATTATCTTTACCACCCAGGTACTGCTCACCTTCTTTTGGAGATGCACGTACGCACAAAGTGGTCACAAAGTGTACCCTTCATATGCGTGATTAATTTTTATTAAACTATTACAGGGCACATTCCAGAATTGGAAAACAGCGCCTGAGGCCATTACATTTCATATAATCCGTGTGCAAAATACTAAAGTCGTTGAGTAAATTGTACTTGTCCTGACACCAAACCTTAACAACCTGGAAGATTACATTGTAGCCCCTAAAATTCATTTTTTTTCCATTGCCCCACCACTCTGATAACCACATTGAATATCAAATAAAACACAAAACATTGTATAATGGTATTATAATTTTATTATTATAGTCTTAGGTAATTGTGGAAACCTTTTGTTTTGATTGTAAAATGCAACCCAAGGAGGGACAAACAGTTGGAAATGGATGGATGGAGAACTTTTTTAAAGGAACTTAGCTGTGTCCCACAACATTGTTAGCCCTGTGGAACAAAAACATTTGAGTCACATAGAAATTGTTATCGTTCTCATTTGAATCGATACAGTATCAATTCCCGGTAACTAGGAATCGATATTGGTACACAAAGGTATAAAGTCTCTATATATATTTTTAATTTATTTAATATTCACCACTGAGCTCTGCTGTCCAGTTCTCATCTTGTTTTCTTACACCTCTGTGTCTCATTTGCAATCACTGTACTGTAGGGCTGTGAATTTTTGGGCACCACACAATTCGATTCAATTCTTGGGGGTAACAACTCGATTCAGAATCGATTCTCGATTCAAAACGATTTCTGGATTCATAATCAATGCTTTTTAATAGCTTTGGGTGCCAGTTGTATGATTAACTACATTCCTCCATAAATATAGATAAACATCTCTGATACTTTTCATATCAAGCAGTCTCCACACACAACCTGCAATTTTACATGTAGACCATACTTGCCAACCCCTCCCGGATTTTCCGGGAGACTCCCGAAATTCAGCGCCTCTCCCGAAAACCTCCCGGGACAAATTTTCTCCCGAAATTCAGGCGCAGCTGGAGGCCATGCCCCCTCCAGCTCCATGCGGACCTGAGTCCGCTTTCCCACGATATAAACAGTGTGCCTCCCCAAACACATTATAACTGTAGAATGATCGAGGGCGAGTTCTTGGTTTCTTATGTGGGTTTATTGTTAGGCAGTTTCATTAACGTCCTCCCAGCGCGGTAACAACACACAACAACAGCAGTCATGTCTTTGTCTACCGTAAAGCAGTTCTTCTGCCGTAAACAGCAATGTTGTGACACTCTTAAACAGGACAATACTGCCATCTATAACATCAATAACATATACGGCTTTTAGAGAGTGCAGTGCTGCGCACACAACAAGGAGACGAAACAGAAGAACGAGGAAGATACAGCCATGGCGACGAGTAAGATGAAGAAATACGCTTTGTTGCACCTTTTCTGCCTGAGTCCGGCGATTAGTTGCAAATCTTGCTTTATTGATTGCTTGCACACAGCCAATCCAACACAAAACAAACTAGTCCCCGCCCGCACTCACGCTACCGCTCCCTCTCTTCTCTCGCCCACACACTCACTGACGTCACTCACCTCACATGCTCACCTATTAAAGGGCCACACACACACATACGCTACTCTCATAACAGCTTGTAAGTTCCAAGTCGCAGCTGCGATTGGACCTGGATAGCCTCCGGGAAGATGTAGTGGACTACCAAGTGCTTGGCACTGAAGATCTTCCTCAGGAAGCAAAGATTGACCGGTTTTGGGCCATGCTAGGGAGAGATGGAAGATTCCAGACTCTAAAGCATTTGATGAAAGCACTTTTGTGCGTGCCACACATCAATGCATCATCAGAGAGGGTGTTCAGCATGGTTAGAAAAATAATGACAGAGAATAGAACAAGGATGGACAATTCAACCCTTAACTCAACAATGAGTAGATGAGTGTTATGTGTGTGTATATGTGTAAATAAATGAACACTGAAATTCAAGTATTTCTTTTATTTATATATACATATATATATATAATAAAATAAATATATATATATATATATATATATATATATATATAGCTAGAATTCACTGAAAGTCAAGTATTTCTTAGATATATATATATATATATGAAATACTTGACTTGGTGAATTCTAGCTGTAAATATACTCCTCCCCTCTTAACCACGCCCCTAACCACGCCCCGCCCCAACCACGCCCCCCAACCCACCCCCGACCACTCCCACCCCACCCCCTTCCCCCCACTTCCCGAAATCGGAGGTCTCAAGGTTGGCAAGTATGATGTAGACTGTGCATAGTCTCCTCTCTGAGCTGCCACCTTATCGTGGTAGAGGAGTTTGCGTGTCCCAATCAGACCCACTCGACATCAAATGCGTTCGGTCTCCCCTAGATGGGGGGGGGGGGGTTACCCACATATGCGGTCCTCTCCAAGGTTTCTCATAGTCATTTCTATCGACGTCCCACTGGGGTGAGTTTTTCCTTGCCCTTATGTGGGCTCTGTACCGAGGATGTCGTTGTGGCTTGTGCAGCCCTTTGAGACACTTGTGATTTAGGGCTATATAAATAAACATTGATTGATTGATTGAATGTTCTTAGGAGCTATGTTGTCTGGGGGCTTCCATGCCCCTTGGTAGGGTCTCCTAAGACAAACAGGTCCTAGGTGAGGGATCAGACAAAGAGCAGCTTGAAGACCACTATGAGAAATAAAAACAAAGGACCCAGATTTCCCTCGCCCTGACGCGGGTCACCGGGGCCCTCCTCCGGAGCCAGGCCCGGAAGTGGGGCACGATGGCGAGTGCCTGGTGGCACAGCCCGAAGAGGCAACGTGGGTCACCCCTCCAATGGGCTCACCACCCATAGCAGTGGCCATAGAGGTCGGGTGCGATGTGAACCGGACGGCAGCGAAAGGCAGGGCACTTGGCGGTCCGATCCTTGGCTACATAAGCTAGCTCTTGGGACGTGGAACCTCACCTCGCTGGGGGGGAAGGAGCCTGAGCTAGTCCGCTAGGTGGAGAAGTTCCGGCTAGATATAGTGGGACTCACTTCGACGCACAGCAAGGGCTCTGGAACCAGTTCTCTCGAGAGGAGTTGGACTCTCTTTCACTCTGGCGTTGCACGCAGTGAAAGGCGACGGGCTGGGGTGGAAATTCTTGTTGCCCCCCCGGCTCAAAGCCTGCACGTTGGAGTTCAACCCAGTGGACGAGAGGGTAGCTTCCCTCTGCCGTCGGGTGAGGGGACGGGTCCTGACTGTTGTTTGTGCTTATGCACCAAACAACTGCTCAGAGTACCTACTCTTCTTAGATTCACTCGAGGGAGTACTGGAGAGTGCTCCTCCGGGTGATTCCCTTGTTCTAGTGGGGTACTTCAACGACAGTGAAACCTGGAGAGGCGTGATTGGGAAGAATGGCCGCCCGGATCTGAACCCGAGTGGTGTTTTGTTATTGGACTTTTGTGCTCGTCACAGATTGTCCATAACAAACACCATTATCAAACATAAGGGTGTCCATATGTGCACTTGGAACCAGGACACCCTAGGCCGCAGTTCCATGATAGACTTTGTAGTTGTGTCATCGGATTTGCGGTCTCATGTTTTGGACACTCGGGTGAAGAGAGGGGCGGAGCTTTCTACCAATCACCACATGGTGGTGAGTTGGCTGCGATGGTGGGGGAGGATGCCGGACAGACCTGGCAGGCCCAAGCGCATTGTGAGGGTCTGCTGGGAACGTCTAGCAAAATCTCCTGTCAGAGAGAGTTTAAATTCCCACCTCCAGAAGAACTTTGAACACGTCACGAGGGAGGCGCTGGACATTGAGTCCGAGTGGACCATGTTCCGTACCTCTATTGCCGAGGCGGCCGATTGGAGCTGTGGTCGCAAGGTGGTTGGTGCCTGTCAAACTGAAGAAAGAGTCCTATTGGGTCCTTTTGGCTCATGGGACTCCGGAGGCAGCCGACGAGTACCCACAGGCCAAGCGGTGTCCGGCTTCAGCGGTCACGGAGGCAAAAACTCGGACATGGGAGGAGTTCGGGGAAGCCATGAAAAACGACTTCCAGACGGCTTCAAAGCGATTCTGGACTACCATCCGCCGCCTCAGGAAGGGGAAGCAGTGCACTGTCAACACCGTGTATGGTAGGGATGGTTTTCTGCTGACCTTGACTGCGGATGTTGTGGATTGGTGGAGGGAATACTTCGAAGACCTCCTCAATCCCACCAACAAGTCTTGCTATGAGGAAGCAGTGTCTGGGGAATCTGTAGTGGGCTCTCCTAGTTCTAGGGCTGAGGTTGCCGAGGTAGTTAAAAAGCTCCTCAATGGCAAGGCCCCGGGAGTGGATGAGATCCGCTCGGAGTTCCTTAAGGCTCTGTATGCTGTGGGGCTGTCTTGGTTGACAAAACTCTGCAACATCACATGGACATTGGGGGCGGTACCTCTGGATTGGCAGACCGGGGTGGTGGTTCCTCTCTTTAAGAAGGGGAACCGGAGGGTGTGTTCCAACTATCGTAGGATCACACTTCTCAGCCTTCCCGGTAAGGTCTATTCAGGTGTACTGGAGAGGAGGCTACGCCGGATAGTCAAACCTCGGATTCAGGAGGGAAAGTGTGGTTTTCGTCCTGGTCGTGGAACTGTGGACCAGCTCTATACTCTCGGCAGGGTCCTTGAGGGTGCATGGGAGTTTGCCCAACCAGTCTACATGTGATTTTTGGACTTGGAGAAGGCATTCGACCGTGTCCTGTGGGGAGTGCTCAAAGAGTATGGGGTATCGGACTGTCTGATTGTGGCGGCCCGCTCCCTGTATGATCAGTGTCAGAGCTTGGTCCGCATTGCCGGCAGTAAGTCGGACCCGTTTCCAGATCTTCGGCTCTCACTGGATCGGTTCAGAGCCGAGTGTGAAGCGACTGAGATGGAAACCAGCACCTCCAAGTCCGAGTCTATGGTTCTCACCCGAAAAAGGGTGGAGTGCCATCTCCGGGTTGGAGAGGAGATCTTTCCCCAAGTGGAAGAGTTCAAGTACCTTGGAGTCTTTTTTGCGAGTGAGGGAAGAGTGGATCGTGAGATCGAGAGGCGGATCGATGCGGCGTCTTCAGTAATGCGCACGCTGTATCGATCCGTTGTGGTGAAGAAGGAGCTGAGCCGGAAGAAAACGCTCTCAGTTTACCGGTTGATCTACGTTCCCATCCTCACCTTTGGTCATAAGCTTTGGGTTATGACCGAAAGGACAAGATCACGGGTACAAACGGACGAAATTAGTTTCCTCCGCCGGGTGGCGGGGCTCTTCCTTAGAGATAGGGTGAGAAGCTCTGTCATCCGGGAGGAGGTCAAAGTAAAGCCGCAGCTCCTCCACATCGAGAGGAGCCAGATGAGGTGGTTCGGGCATCTGGTCAGGATGCCAACCGAACTCATCCTTAGGGAGGTGTTTTGGGCACGTCTGACCTGTAGCAGGCTACGGGGAAGACCCAGGACACGTTGGGAAGACTATGTCTCCCGGCTGGCCTGGGAACGCCTCGGGATCCTCCGGGAAGAGCTGGAAGAAGTGGCTGGGGAGAGTGAAGTCTGGGCTTCCCTGCTTAGGCTGCTGTCCCCGTGACCCGACCTCGGATAAACAGAAGAAGATGGATGGATGGATGGATGGATGGATGGACTGTGCATAGTAGCAACATCTGTCCCTTAGGTAAGAATCTTCTCCAAAACAAGGCAGATCCTAACAGAAAGGAGAAACAGGATCATCCCCTCAAAGCTGATGTCATTGTTTTTGTAATGCCAATCTTCACTAAAACCTCACTTCAATTCTGCTTTTCCTTTTTGTTTTGCACATTTTAAGTTTTATTTTGTTGACTGATGTTTAGTTGATTTTGTATTTTTTCACAAAATAAAATGGGTCTGTTTTATTTAAAATGTATTTATGAGTATGTTAAGTTACGTTAAGTTTATTAATTAAGCCATATAAATACTATACATAGGTTATATTTTATGTGTTTTTATATTAGTTATTCATTATACACATAATTTGGTAATACATTAATTTAAATAACAAAAAATCCGAAGAGCCAAAATTCCCATTACTTAAGGCAACTGATTTGTATAGCTATCTATTTATCTAATGGATGCAATTTTTTTTAAATGACACTTCTATTTATGCATCTAATTAACAAACCAATTTAGAAGACCTGAGGGAGTAGCTCTAATTTCCACGAAATGATTGCTGTTGCACCCCCTTCTCTGGCTGATGAGGTCAATTTGTATTATTATTGTACAATGGCAGGCTCAGCGATGTGTAAACAGGAAACGGGTTTAGTGTACAGACTAGTGAGTCAACTGTAATGACATAGTTACGTTGTTTAGGGTGATACCCAGGTGTTCATGGTTTGTGGTTTAAGTTTATTTCCAACATGCATATAATTACATCATGATACTTCACAATTTCCAGTTTCTCTTTTAACGTGTTCGAAAAGGAGTAGGAAGAAGCAGAGCTTATTTAATCCTACCCCTTTTTCTCTTGATAGCAATTGCTGACACTTTTGATCACTTCCTGTTCTCAATTTGTACACAATTTACTCCATAAATCATGAATATCTAATAAATAAATAATAAATAGTGAAGTAAGTTGTATTTCATATGGTGATATGAATAGGATTATTAATATGTTCTTAAAATATCTTAAACTGGATTATACTAGTATGTTATTTGATTTATTTACTTAATCCATTCCAAAATTTAATTCCACATACTGATATGCTGAAGGTTTTAATTGTTGTATGTGCATACAAATGTTTAACGTTACATTTTTCTCTGAGGTTTTATTTCTCCTCTTTTATTGAAAATAACTGAGAACGTTCTTGGGTAGCAGGTAACAGTTTGCTTTGTACATAATTTTAGCTGTTTACAAATTCACTATATCGTGGAATTTCAATATTTTTGATTCAATTAATAAGGGGTTTGAATGTTCTCTATAGCCAACATTATCTTTAATATATTAATTTCTTCCAGTTTATTTGTATTAGCTTCTGTGAGTTTTCTTCTGAACAAAACGCAATCGTGTCATCTGCAAATAATTCCATCTTCAAGCCTTTTGTAACTTTACAAATGTCGTTTATTTAGAGATTGAACAATTTTGGTCCCAGCATTGACCCCTGGGGTACGCCACAGCGTTAAGGCAGATTGAAGTTGAATCACATTCTTAACACAACCAAACCATGCTGAGTTACATATTGATCTGAGAGGGAGCAGGTGTACCTAATGGTGTGACCAGGTGACTCTATAGACCAGGGGTCCCCAAACCTTTTGACTCGGGGGCCTCATTGGGTTAAAAAAATTTGGCCGGGGGCCGGGCTGTATATATATATATATATATATATATATATATATATACACATTGTCTTTATATTCTAGCGAGTTAATCCGATTTGTTATTTAACATGAATTAACATTGATGTTCATCAACATTTAACATTGTCACGTTATCGATAGGAAAATTAATTTTTAGACTATATGATTTCCCTGAGCGGCTGGGAGACACTGAGAGTAACAAGCGGTAGAAAATGGATTAGAAAGGAAAGATAACCAAACAAAAAATAAATAAAATAAAATAAAATTCTTGGGACTTCCCGTGGGACGGATTTTGGATGCTGGGAGGCCGGATCAGGCCCGCGGGCCGTAGTTTGGGGACCCCTGCTATAGACTGTGGAACTTCGATATACAACACCTTTTTTTTGCGAACTTTTATATTTACAAACTATTTGTCACGGCGCATGCGCAATCCCTCAACCCATCTGCATGAAGGCACGCCGGCAGCTCCACTAGGAGCACCCCGGGACACGCCCCTGCTCGCTCTTCCCACATCGCAGCCAACAATCAGCGCACCTGGATCTGGTTAGGGCAGACGACATAAAGACCAACGGACCCGAAGATCCAGTGCCAGAACATAGTTCACTCTCAGTAGTAAGCATCCCGTCTCTGGCTTCCCTCCCCGTACCTGCTCTCCGTGCTTTCCCTCCGCCTGTGTCTTATATGTCCTCTGTGTTCCCCGCAGTTTTCACTCCGTCTCCAGTGATCGAGCTGTGCGCCTCGTTTCCTTGGACTTCCCTCCGGACTTTGGATTGCTTCCCTTAATAAATAAATAAATAAATGGGTTGTACTTGTATAGCGCTTTTCTACCTTCAAGGTACTCAAAGCGCTTTGACACTACTTCCACATTTACCCATTCACACACACATTCACACACTGATGGAGGGAGCTGCCATGCAAGGCGCTAACCAGCACCCATCAGGAGCAAGGGTGAAGTGTCTTGCTCAGGACACAACGGACATGACGAGGTTGGTACTAGGTGACTTGATCCTCGACCCCCGCTCGGACACGGACCTCGACGCCTCTCTCCAGCCCCCGACCTCTCGCTTGCTCACAGACTTCCTTCTTGCCTTGCCCGTATGGACAATTCATCCAACATGCACGAACAACACCCTCTTGTAACATTTACATTGTTAATTCTTCACATCGTCTTATACCACACACTCTTAGTAGCATACATCATGAATTACCATGAATTGATTAACAAGTTGAAAAACTTATTCGGGTGATACCATTTAGTGGTCAATTGTACGGAATATGTACTGTACTGTGCAATCTACTAATACAAGTTTCAATCAATCAAACACACTCCAACACCTCATTAAGTTCAATAAACCTGTTGAACTTATCCCTGTCGCTGTGTCGTCTCCTTCTCCCGGGGATCGTAACACTATTACCGTATTTTTCGGACTATAAGTCGCAGTTTTTTTCATAGTTTGGCCGGGCTCCAGTGCGATTTATATATGTTTTTTTCCTTCTTTATTATGCATTTTCAGCAGGTGCGACTTATACTCTGGTGCGACTTATACTCCGAAAAATACGGTAAGTTGTTTCTGTGTGCAAACCATGTCTCGGTGAATGAACTAGGTATATATGAACGCTTTATTTATTTATTTTGTGTTCCGCTGGAAGCCATTTTGTGCTTGCTTGTATTGAAGAGATAGACAAAGTGCAACTTTTTAATTTTGATGAGACCGGAATTTTCTGGAAACAGATGCGAAAGCGGGCTTAAATCACAGCGGAGGAGAAGACACTACCTGTCGTTCAGCGATGTCTCTTCCAAGAACACACACACATGCGGGCCCTCCTCCCTCTTCCCTCCTTTCGCCTCATCTGTCTGCTCCTTTCTCTCCTCTCGTCAGCTGCTCATTTGCCAAAGACAATGTAAAGTGGATTTTACTTTCTTGAATATGGTTGTTAAAGATAAAGATTTTTGTGATTTCTAATCGTTTGTGAGAGCACCAAAAGGACTTCAGTGTGTGTACGCGTGTTGGCAGAGCAGCGCATAGTGGATAGTTAAGCTTGTCGTCATTGTTTTGGCTTGTCAATAAAGAGATAATTGAGCCATCACCCCCTTGTTTGGTTTACAGTACTGTACAGCACTTTATGTTGTGTTCAAAGTGTACAAACCTTCATTAAAATATGGACTTTTGTCAAGGCGGCAACCCATTATTTATTTTTGTTGTAGATATTCACATTGTTTCTTATGAAGACATTTGTTTCACTATACAGACTTTTCGATTTACGAACCCTGTTCATGAGCCAAGTTTCACTAATGTTCATGAAGTATGTAAACGACCATGTCTAAAAATAAATAGCGGTGATGTTCATCTTCAAGATATATATTTAACAGTGTAATTTTTCAAATGATACATTCAGATACTTTTGAAGAGGGTGGGGCATAGACGTTTCAATTGCAATCGGGGAACGCCTCCACAAACGAACATCTTGCAGACACATGCAGAAAATAGGTTAGAAATGTGACTATGGAGCAACATTTACGCAGACTTTACACCAAAGCATATTTAATACATATTATGCAGACTAAAAGGAAGTGTGTTAAATTAACATTAAAATCATAATAGTCCATGGTTCTCGCCCGGAAAAGGATGGAGTGCCATCTCCGGGTTGGGAAGGAGATCTTGCCCCAAGTGGAGGAGTTCAAGTACCTCGGAGTCTTGTTCACGAGTGAGGGAAGAGTGGATCGTGATATCGACAGGCGGATCGGTGCGGCGTCTTCAGTAATGCGGACGCTGTATCGATCCGTTGTGGTGAAGAAGGAGCTGAGCCGGAAGGCAAAACTCTCAATTTACCGGTCGATCTACGTTCCCATCCTCACCTATGGTCATGAGCTTTGGGTTATGACCAAAAGGACAAGATCACGGGTACAAGCGGCCGAAATGAGTTTCCTCCGCCGGGTGGCGGGGCTCTCCATTAGAGATAGGGTGAGAAGCTCTGTCATCCGGGAGGAACTCAAAGTAAAGCCGCTGCTCCTCCACATCGAGAGGAGCCAGATGAGGTGGTTCGGGAATCTGGTCAGGATGCCACCCGAATGCCTCCCTAGGGAGGTGTTCAGGGCACGTCCGACCGGTAGGAGGCCACGGGGAAGACCCAGGACACGTTGGGAAGACTATGTCTCCCGGCTGGCCTGGGAACGTCTCGGGATCCCCCGGGAGGAGCTGGACGAAGTGGCTGGGGAGAGGGAAGTCTGGGCTTCCCTACTTAGGCTGCTGCCCTCGCGACCCGACCTCAGATAAGCGGAAGAAGATGGATGGATGGATGGATGGATCATAATAGGTCCCCTTTAAAGGGGACCTGCACTTTTTGTGGAATTTTACCTGTCGTTCATCATCATTATGAGACAAGAACGCAGGTCTTTTTATTTTTATATGTTGGAAAGCGAAACAAACAAAAAAAACACCTTATGTCTTCTAATCTTTCATAATGATTGTGAATGATAGGCAAAATAAATAAAAAAAGGTTAATTCATATGCATTTACCATTGTTAATACAAATTGCTCATTAAGATGATATAACAAGGAAATAAGTGAATAACTCACTTTCATAACACTGTAATCATCCATCCATCCATCCATTTTCTATTGCTTGTCCCTTTAGGGGTTGCGGGGGGCTGGAGCCTATCCCAGCTGCACTCAGGTGGAAGGCAGAGTACACCCCGGGCAGGTCGCCACCTGATCGCACAGCCAACACACATAGACCAAAAATATTCACACGCTTGGGCCAATCAAATGCTTCTTCATTCCCATGTATTTACTTTTATACAATTTTAAATCATTTGTGGTCTTACCTAATACCTATCCTTCTCACAGAAAACTTACTTGTGGAAGTAGGATCACTTTCTGTTTTGTCTCGGTTTAGCGACATGCTGACAAACAGAAATAGCCACGCACTCAATCAGTGGCGTTAAGTGATGACTTCTGAGGGGAGGCTATTTAGATACTCTTTTGCTTGCTTGCACACTAAAAAAAGAGTAAATAGTCACTACTGCCTTGTCTGGTTTCTACACTGTCATTCATCCAGTGCACTCGGGACTAGGCGCAGTCCACTAAACTGATCAATTTGCTTCCGCAATCAGCGTTGTGAAAGCCGACCATGACAGCCTCATACCAGGTTTCTGCCCTTTATATGATCAGGAATTGTGCAAATGTAGTGATGTTTTCTAAATAAAATGTTAAAAAAATGATTGTAGTCATGCAGAAAATGCATAAGCTAGTTTTTGAACAAATATTAATATTTATCTTGTGTTATTTGTATTATTGTTTTTTAAATGTTTCATAATAACAAGTGAGGCTCCGCATCTCTTGCGTCCCCAGTCCTGTTCACTATAACTTAAGATAAATAAACTAGTCTAACAGAGCATGTGCCTGATTAGAAAAACAGTACATATTTAATCTTGTTTAGACTTCCACTTTTTCACATCTAGCAAATAATATAACAAAAACATGTTAAAGGGTACTATGATCTTTTTGATTGATGGATTGTGAAAAATAGCCACATCCAAAGCATAATATGAACATTTTACACAACAAATTTGAAATTAAACGTTTTTGTATTTATATATAACATATATAAAATTCCAGTTTGTTACAATATTAGTCGTAGTGAAAAGGGAGCTAAGCCGGAAGGAAAAGCTCTCAGTTTACCGGTGGATCTACGTCCCTATCCTCACCAAAGGTCAGAAGCTTTGGGTTATGACCGAAAGAACAAGATCACGGGTACAAGAGGCCGAAATGAGTTTCCTCCGTCGGGTGGTAGGGCTCTCTTAGAGATAGGGTGAGAAGCTCTGTCGTTTGGGAGGAGCTCAGGATAAAGCCGCTGCTCCTCCACATTGAAAGGATCCAGATGAGGTGGTTCGGGCATCTGGTCAGGATGCCAACCGAACGCCTGCCTGGGTTGGTGTTTAGGGCACGCTTGATTGGAGGGAGACCACGGGGAAGACCCAGGACAAGTTGGTGAGACTACATCTCTCAGCTGGCCTGGGAACGTCTCGGGATCCCCCAGGAAGAGCTGGACAAAGTAGCTGGGGAGAGGGAAGTCTGGGCTTGTCTGCTTAGGCTGCTGCCCCGCGACCCGACCTCGGATAAGCGGAAGAAGATGGAGGGATGGATGGATGGATGAATATGTAAAATTCCGACGGACAAAAACCAAACCAGTGTCAGGACTACGGTGTGGTTTGTTCCCGTGGTGCAAAGCGACTGGACCGGACAAGACGTGAAGGTAATGACATCTTTTAGTTTTAACTCAAAAGCTCCAAAAAGGGTATAAACAAAAGGCGCTCACAGCGGAGGTACAAAACGTGGCTATGAAAACAAAAACTAGCACAAAGGCAGAACTATGGACAAAAAAAAAAGAAAACAATTACTGTGACAAGAAACGAGCATGAAAAAGAGCAGCATGAACTATGGCCTGGTCAGATTAGCAGGGATATCAGGCTGGCTTCCTGGCAACTATCGGCTTAAATAATACAGACATGATTGACAACAGGTGCGCGAGTGCAAAACGTGAAACAGGTGAAACTAATGGTCGTCATGGTGACAAGACAAACAAGAGTGCACAAAGAGTCCAAAAACCAAACCGAACATAACCAAAACAAAACATGATTACACAGACATTACAGAGCTCCCCCCCCTTAAGGACAGATCCCAGATGTCCAAAAACAAAAAAACAATGATCAAGAGTCATGGGAGGGCGGGAGGGGGACTTGGCGGTGGGTCGCCAGACCACGTCTCCCAGAATCCACCGGGGCAGAGTCATGTGGCGGCGACGCTTAAAACGCCGCCGCACCTGACAAGGTGGGCGACCCGGGTACAGCCACATCCGTGGCCGACGAGAAGGTCGACGCACTTGGCGCGGCGGACGCCCAGGGAATGGCCACATTCGTGGCTGACAAGGAGGTGGATGCGTCGTCGTCGTGGCAAGCGGCGAAGCTTGGCGTGATGGGTCGTGGCATGGCGGGTCGTGGCATGGCGGGTCGCGGCATGGCGGGTCGGGGTATGGCGGCTCTTGGCTTGGCGGTGCTGGGCTTGGTACTTGGACTGGTACTTGAACTGGGTCTTGGCTTGGTTGCGCGTCTTGGCTTGGTGGTGCGTCTTGGCTGTGTGGAGCTGCTACGGGCGGCACTTGGCGGCGTGGAGCAGCTACTGACGGCACTTGGCGGCGTGGAGCAGCTACTGGCAGCACTTGGCGGCGTGGAGCAGCTACTGGCGGCACTTGGCGGCGTGGAGCAGCTACTGGCGGCACGTGGCGGCGTGGAGCAGCTACTGGCGGCGCTTGGCGGCGTTGAGTTGCTACGGGCGGCGCTTGGCGGGGTGGAGCAGGTACAGGACCCTGTCGTGGTGCAGGTACAGGACCCTGCCGTGGTGCAGGAACAGGACCCTGCCGTGGTGCAGGTACAGGACCCTGCCGTGGTGCAGGTACAGGAACCTGTCGTGGTGCTAGCCGTGGTGCTGCTGCTGGTGCTAGCCTTGGCGCTGGTGCTAGCCTTGGCGCTGGCGCTAGCCTTGGCACTGGTGCTAGCTTTGGTGCTGGTGCTAGCCATGGAGCAGCTAGCCGTGGGGCTAGCCTTGGTGCTGGTGCTAGCCTTGGAGCAAGCCGTGGTGCTAGCTTTGGCGGTGGTGCTAGCCTTGGCGCTGGTGCTAGCCTTGGCACTGGTGCTAGCTGTGGAGCAGCTAGCCATGGAGCAGCTAGCCGTGGTGCTAGCAGTGGTGCAGCTACTGGTGCTAGCCGTGGCTTTGGCTTCGGCGGAGGTGGCCTATCTGGGGGTTGCGGCTTGGCAGGCCAAAAGACCGGTGGCGGTGGCCGGGCTGGAGACTGTGGCTTGGCAGGCCGAAAACTGGTGGTGGCGGCCGTGCTAGAGGCTGTGGCTTGACATGATTTTAAATTTGCTCTTTTCTCTCTGCGTAGAAATGTAACAAAGTATTGTTCCATACAGAGTTTTGCCAAATATCCCAGCTATAGCCAGACAAAAATGGATAATTTAAAAATGCATATTTTTCCATGTTTGCACCGCTTATAATACACCTTCAATGTATGGCTCGGTTAACACAAAGACATGTCACGTCTGGGTCGCATGTTTTTGCGAGGGTCGTTCTCCCAGGATGCAGACGGAAACTCCGGAGGCAAGGTGCAGGTAAGACAATGATTTATTCTCATAAATCAGGCAGGAACAAACAAACAAAGCAGGCGTGCTGATAGGCAAAACCTAGCACAGGAATCAGGAATCAAAAGTATGGATCACAAACGTAAATGTTGCATGAAGCAAATAAGACAGCCAGACACTGTGTGGCGAAATACAGGAATAAGTAGCTCTCTGATTAGTGCCCAGGAGCAGGTGAACGTCCTGAAAACTAATCAGAGGCAGGTGAAACTAATCTGCAGTCATGGCAACTAAAACACAAACCCAGGGGTGCTCAAAACAGAACTAAGGGAGTCAAACACTAAACAAAACATGATCCAGGCAACAAATCATGACAAGACATCCTATAACTTAAATTTGATTTAGACCCCTGGGGCCTCCTGTCTTCTTCTACCATGTTTTACTTGCAAACACAAGTCCATGTAAAACAGCTTCCTGGTAAACTTGGTGAAAACCGCGCCCACAGGCACCCGCACCCCCACATCAAATCATTGCCATTAAATTTGTCGTCATTGTAGAAAAGAGAAACCAATCATAAAAAGAAGAGTTGGAAATGAAAACCTGTGAAACACACAAAAACAATAACAGTGTAAAAACAAATTTGAAGATTGGCATTGTAAACCATGTCATAGTACAAAAAAGCCCACTAAAATATTGTATTTATTTTAATGTTTGTATTTATTTGTTTAACTCAGCATGCTACAATGCCTAAACTTGTTTTGGTGTCAACACAATTCAATTTTTTTTTTCCAATACCAAAACTTATCGGCACTGTTTTGGCGCCATACTCATACAGCCGCACACGACCTGAAGGACTTTCACTTTTCTTTATCCCGAAGGAAAAATGTACTCATTCTGAAACCGTCACTTTGGTACACCGCTATGTACCCCAAAATTGATAACCGGCCCATTCTGACTTAAAGGCCTACTAAAACCCACTACTACCGACCACGCAGTCTGATAGTTTATGTATCAATGATGAAATCTTAACATTGCAACACATGCCAATACGGCCGGGTTAGCTTACTAAAGTGCAATTTTAAATTTTGCGCGAAATATCATGCTGAAAACGTCTCCGTATGATGACGCCTGCACGTGACGTCACGGATTGTACAGGACATTTTGGGACAGCATGGTGGCCAGCTATTAAGTCGTTTGTTTTCATCGCAAAATTCCACAGTATTTTGGACATCTGTGTTGGTGAATCTTTTGCAATTTGTTCAATGAACAATGGAGACAGCAAAGAAGAAAGCTGTAGGTGGGAAGCGGTGCATTGCGACCGGTGTTGTGCCGCATAACGCACCCCCGCCGTAGAATGCACCCCTTGACTGTTGTGCCGGATAATATAGCCGGTGTTTCATTGTTTACATTCCCGGAAGATGACAGTCAAGCTTTACCATTGGCCTGTGGAGAACTGGGACAACAGAGACTCTTACCAGGAGGACTTTGAGTTGGATGCGCAGATGCGGTACCGTGAGTACGCATGCAGCTGCGGCTTCCAAACATTTGATCACTTGCCCGTACGTGCGTGCCGCTATGTGCATGTCACGTACGTAACTTTGGGGACTTTGGGGAAATATATGTGCTGTATGAACTTTGGGGAGGTGAACGGTACTTTGGGCTGTGGGATTGAGTGTGTTGTGCAGGTGTTTGAGTTGTATTGGCGGGTTATATGGACGGGAGGGGGGAGGTGTTTGTTATGCGGGATTAATTTGTGGCATATTAAATATAAGCCTGGTTGTGTTGTGGCTAATAGAGTATATATATGTCTTGGGTTTATTTACTGTTTTAGTCATTCCCAGCTGAATATCAGGTCCCACCCGCCTCTCACAGCATCTTCCCTATCTGAATCGCTCCCACTGCCCTCTAGTCCTTCACTCTCACTTTCCTCATCGACGAATCTTTCATCCTCGCTCAAATTAATGGGGAAATCGTCGCTTTCTCATTCCGAATCGCTCTCGCTGCTGGTGGCCATGATTGTAAACAATGTGCGGATGTGAGGAGCTCCACAACCTGTGACGTCACGCTACTCGTCTGCTACTTCCGGTACAGGCAAGGCTTTTTTATCAGCGAATTTTATCGTCGATGTTCTCTACTAAATCCTTTCAGCAAAAATATGGCAATATCGCGAAATGATCAAGTATGACACATAGAATGGACCTGCTATCCCCGTTTGAATAAGAAAATCGCATTTCAGTAGACCTTTAAGTGACGAAATAGTCGGCTGAGACAAACAATCTGCATTTAGACACCTGCTACCTTCCTCTGCATTATTGGCCAAATGAATCAACTATGCTGACGTCTTTATGTCCATCTTGGCAGACTGTTCTCTCTAATTATCACCTCTGCTTCCCCGTGCATTTTTTCCTTATCAAAAATAATTATAACCTCACAATGAGGCTGATTGGAGATAATTCTACATTTGATGCATGGTTGTGAGCGGAAGCAATAATCTAAAAATAGTGATTTCTTCTTGCATTCGGAGGAAGGAAATTATTCTTCATTATCATCTCTCTAATCACCATGCTGCTTGTTGCCAAATTAGACTGAAAACTGTCACCGTGTGCAAGAAACAATTCAAATCATCCCAGTGTGTTTTGCCACAAACAAGAGGCCTCGTTAAATGAGACATACAACGCAACGCAACAATCTACCGAGAAAGCCCACGATGCATCCACACAAGAGGATAAGCATGTACATGTGCATCGGGCTGATTAAAATAACTTCCGTCGGGGATATGGATGCCGATCCCACATCCTTGTGTGCAAATTTCCAGGTGACGGTGAGCACTTGCATAACCAAATGAGCTCAGAGAGTCACTGGGGGGGGGTTAGAGAAAGTCACAACATGGCTGCCACATAGTCCTGCAGTGGGACGTGTGCACTTTTCATGGTAACACTTCATTAAAGACAGGGGGTTGTGCACAGGCATCACGCTGTGCACAAAACCTAGTTATTTTTACACCCACAGACACACGAGGGAAGACCAGGCAATGTTTAATTTATGAGTCACGCCATAAAAAGACTTTTGGTTCCACACTGGAAGAGTGGGACAGCGGGAAGGCGCCCAGAGAGACAAGCGGGGATCTTTGATATTCGTTTTCAGTTTTGTAGCTGAGTAAAACCAGTAAAACGTGTTTATGTAGCGCTTTTTACATCATAGATATAAGGGCATAATGCGAGTAAAAAATAAAAGACGTGTGGATTGTATTAAAGGTGAACTAAAAACAGGTACAAATTAGTGTTGTAATGATACCAATATTTTGGTACCAGTACTGAAATTGTTTCGATACTTTTCGGTACTTTTCTAAATAAAGGGGACCACAAAAAAATTGCATTATTGGCTTTATTTTAACAAAAAATCTTAGGGTACATTAAACATATGTTTCTTATTGCAGTTAAGTCCTTAAATAAAATAGTGAACATATTAGACCAGTGGTTCTCAACCTTTTTTCAGTGATATACCCCCTGTGAACATTTTTTTAATTCAAGTACACCCTAATCAGAACAAAGCATTTTTGGTTGAAAAAAAAGAGATAAAGAAGTAAAATCCAGCACTATGCCATCAGTTTCTGATTTATTAAATTGTATGACAGTGCAAAATATTGCTCATTTGTAGTGGTCTTTCTTGAACTATTTGGAAAAAAAGATATAAAAATAACTAAAAACTTGTTGAAAAAAAACCAAGTGATTCAATTATAAATAAAGATTTCTACACATAGAAGTAATCATCAACTTAAAGTGCCCTCTTTGGGGAATGTAATAGAGATCCATCTGGATTCATGAACTTAATTCTAAACATTTATTTTGATGAAGTATTATTCAATAAATATATTTATAAAGGATTTTTGAATTGTTGCTATTTTTAGAATATTTAAAAAAAATCTCACCTATCCCTTGGCATACCTTCAAGTACCCCCAGGTGTACGCGTACCCCCATTTGAGAACCACTGTACTAGACAACTTGTCTTTTAGTAATAAGTAAACAAACAAAGGCTCCTAATTAGTCTGCTGACATATGCAGTAACATATTGTGTCAATTATCATTCTATTATTTTGTCAACATTATTAAGAACAAGTGGTAGAAAATGAATTATTAATCTACTTGTTCATTTACTGTTAATATCAGCTTACTTTCTCTTTTTAGCATGTTCTGTCTACACTTCTGTTAAAATTAAATAATCACTTATTCTTCTGTTGTTTGATACTTTACATTAGTTTTGGATGATACCACAAATTTGGGTATCAATCCGATACCAAGTAGTTACAGGATCATACATTGGTCATATTCAAAGTCCTCATGTGTCCAGGGACATATTTCCTGAGTTTATAAACATAATATACTTTTAAAAAAACCGAAAGAAGAGGCTGTGATGGAAAAAAATATCGACGTAATCATAGTAGTATTGACTAGATACGTGCCTGTACTTTAAGGTTGTACTACTTACGTATAAAATACTACACGGTCTAGCTCCGTCCTATCTTGCTGATTGTATTGTACCATATGTCCCGGCAAGAAATCTGCGTTCAAAGAACTCCGGCTTATTAGTGATTCCCAGAGCCCAAAAAAAGTCTGCGGGCTATAGAGCGTTTTCTATTCGGGCTCCAGTACTATGGAATGCCCTCCCGGTAACAATTAGAGATGCTACCTCAGTAGAAGCATTTAAGTCCCATCTTAAAACTCATTTGTATACTCTAGCCTTTAAATAGACCCCCCTTTTAGACCAGTTGATCTGCCGTTTCTTTTCTTTTCTCCTCTGCTCCCCTCTTCCTTGTGGAGGGGGGGGGGGGGGGGGCACAGGTCCGGTGGCCATGGATGAAGTGCTGGCTGTCCAGAGTCGGGACCCGGGGTGGACCGCTCGCCTGTGCATCGGCTGGGAACATCTCTGCGCTGCTGACCCATCTCCGCTCGGGATGGTGTCCTGCTGGCCCCACTATGGACTGGACTCATACTATTATGTTGGATCCACTATGGACTGGACTCTCACAATATTATGTCAGACCCACTCGACATCCATTGCATTCGGTCTCCCCTAGAGGGGGGGTTACCCACATATGTGGTCCTCTCCAAGGTTTCTCATAGTCATTCACATCGACGTCCCACTGGGGTGAGTTTTTCCTTGCCCTTATGTGGGCTCTGTACCGAGGATGTCGTTGTGGCTTGTGCAGCCCTTTGAGACACTTGTGATTTAGGGCTATATAAATAAACATTGATTGATTGATTGATACTTGATATCATTACAGTGGATGTTAGGTGTAGATCCAGCAATGGCGTTTGTTTACATTTTGACACCGGTGAGCTACGGTGTGTCGTGAAGCATGTTTAGCTATTCCTCGTCCTGCAGGGATGATACTTGTAAGAAACTTACTTTATTTGTCGCCATGGAGACCAGGATTAGTGATTTAGAAGTAGCTAAAACACTGCAGAGAACGGACGGACGTTAGCCGCTAGCGAGCTAGCCATGACTTAAAGCATCTCTTCCTGAGGGTGCTTCAGTGTTATAACTTCACCTTTATCATTAGTTTTTAAGCCAAAATGCGTCCGTTCTCCCTTTTCTGTCTACACACTGTGTCTGTTTGTACAAACCCCGTTTCCATATGAGTTGGGAAATTGTGTTAGATGTAAATATAAACGGAATACAATGATTTGCAAATCCTTTTCAACCCATATTCAGTTGAATATGCTACAAAGACAAGATATTTGATGTTCAAACTGATAAACTTTTTTTTTTTGCAAATAATCATTAACTTTAGAATTTGATGCCAGCAACACGTGACAAAGAAGTTGGGAAAGGTGGCAATAAATACTGATAAAGTTGAGGAATGCTCATCAAACACTTATTTGGAACATCCCACAGGTGAACAGGCAAATTGGGAACAGGTGGGTGCCATGATTGGGTATAAAAGTAGATTCCATGAAATGCTCAGTCATTCACAACCATTTCTCAACCAGCTATTGCAAGGAATTTAGGGATTTCACCATCTACGGTCCGTAATATCATCAAAGGGTTCAGAGAATCTGGAGAAATCACTGCACGTAAGCAGCTAAGCCCGTGACCTTCGATCCCTCAGGCTGTACTGGATCAACAAGCGACATCAGTGTGTAAAGGATATCACCACATGGGCTCAGGAACACTTCAGAAACCCACTGTCAGTAACTACAGTTGTTCGGTACATCTGTAAGTGCAAGTTAAAACTCTCCTATGTAAGGCAAAAACCGTTTATCAACAACACCCAGAAACGCCGCCGACTTCGCTGGGCCTGAGCTCATCTAAGATGGACTGAAACAAAGTGGAAAAGTGTTCTGTGGTCTGACGAGTCCACATTTCAAATTGTTTTTGGAAACTGTAGAAGTCGTGTCCTCCGGACCAAAGAGGAAAAGAACCATCCGGATTGTTATAGGCGCAAAGTTCAAAAGCCAGCATCTGTGATGGTATGGGGGTGTATTAGTGCCCAAGACATGGGTAATTTACACATCTGTGAAGGCGCCATTAGTGCTGAAAGGTACATACACGTTTTGGAGCAACATATGTTGCCATCCAAGCAACGTTACCATGGACGCCCCTGCTCATTTCAGCAAGACAATGCCAAGCCACGAGTTACATCAACGTGGCTTCATAGTAAAAGAGTGCGGGTACTAGACTGGCCTGCTAAAGAAGGAGAACAAAACGTTGATTAGGTGGCAGATATATATTTGCAAGGCCATTTTCAGAATGATTTTTAAAGAGAAACTACATCTTCTAAGGCGATGTCGGCGATGAAATGGGGAAATACCCGCCATTTCCACTCAAATCGACGAGGAGCACCACTGGCTTATAGGGCGTCCAATGGGTGCTACAAATTGTGAGTTCAAATATTGTATTTTTTTTAATTTTTTTCACGTTTAATATCTTTTTTGCAATTTAAATTTTATCAGTACCCCATTAGAGACAATATGTTTTAATTGCTGACGCGAGTTTATTGATTTTTAAATGCGCCAGAAAATAACCCATTTTGCACAATACCCAGGAGGGCGTAAATGTGTTTCTGTATAGTATTTCTCCAGCAACGGTCATGTGGTGACATCAATTATGGTATTTTGAGAGGTAATCTTTGAAGTCGGACATCACTTATTTAGTTGTACAAAAATATTGTTATACTATATTGACCTGAGTTGAATTATGGATGCATTTAATGGAGTAATATTTGAAGAAATACATTCTCAAATATTTGACCTTTTAGTGCATGTAGCATATTAAGCGCCCTGTCATTAATTTATTTCACTGACATTTCCAAACCAACACTTTTAGACTCAATATGGGACATTTGTTTCTAAAACAGGACAATTCCGTTTTTCAAGGACGGTTAGTAACCCTACCATGGATCCATCCATCCATTTTCTACCGCTTGTCCTTTTTTTTTTTTTGCCTGTAGGTCTCTGCAACCTGGGGTCCAGATTAACACGCACCGCAACAAGTAAGGCTTTTAAACTGCTTAAATTGTACCATCAAGATGACATTTTGGCCAATAAACTATTGTGAGAACTTATTAAAAATATGTGACCTCGGTAGACAATATACAGAAATCCCTCCATCCCTCCATCCATCTTTTTCCGCTTATCCGAGGTTGGGTCGCGGGGGCAGCAGCCTAAGCAGGGAATCCCAGACTGAATTCCGTCCGCTTGTACCCGTGATCTTGTCCTTTCGGTCATAACCCAAAGCTCATGACCATAGGTGAGGATGGGAACGTAGATGGACCGGTAAATTGAGAGCTTTGCTTTCCGGCTCAGCTCCTTCTTCACTCCAACCGATCGATACAGCGTCCGCATTACTGAAGACGCTGCACCGATCCGCCTGTCGATCTTACGATCCACTCTTCCCTCACTCGTGAACAAGACTCCGAGGTACTTGAACTCCTCCACTTGGGGCAAGATCTTCTCCCCAACCCGGAGATGGCACTCCACCCTTTTCCGGGTCAGAACCATGGACTCGGACTTGGAGGTGCTGATTCCCATCCCAGTCGCTTCACACTCGGCTGCGAACCGATCCAGTGAGAGCTGAAGATCTTGGCCAGATGAAGCCATCAGGACCACATCATCTGCAAAAAGCAGAGACCTAATCCGACAGCCACCAAACCAGATCCCCTCAACGCCTTGACTGCGCCTAGAAATTCTGTCCATAAAAGTTATGAACAGAATCGGTGACAAATGGCAGCCTTAGCGGAGTCCAACCCTCACTGGAAAAGGGTTCCGACTTACTTCCGGCAATGCGGACCAAGTTCTGACACTGATCATACAGGGAGCAGACCGCCACAATCAGACAGTCCGATACACCATACTCTCTGAGCACTCCCAACAGGACTTCCCGGGGTACACGGTCGAATGCCCAACCAGTCTGCATGTGCTTTGTGGACCTGGAGAAGGCAAACTCCCATGCACCCTCAAGGACACTGCCGAGAGTTTAGAGCTGGTCCACAGTTCCACGACTAGGACGAAAACCACACTGTTCCTCCTGAATCCGAGGTTCGACTATCCGGCGTAGCCTCCTCTCCAGTACACCTGAATAGACCTTACCGGGAAAGCTAAAGAGTGTGATTCCACGATAGTTGGAACACACCCTCCGGTTCCCTTTCTTAAAGAGAGGAACCACCACCCCGGTCTGCCAATCCAGAGGTACTGCCCCCGATTTCCTGGCGATGTTGCAGAGTCTTGTCAACCAAGATGCCCCACAGCATACAGAGCCTTAAGGAACTCTGGGTGGATCTCATCCACCCCCGGGGCCTTGCCACCGAGGAGTTTTTTAACTACCTCAGCAACCTCATCCCCAGAAATAGGAGAGCCCACCACAGATTCCCCAGGCACTGCTTCCTCATAAGAAGACGTGTTGGTGGGATTGAGGAGGTCTTTGAAGTATTCCCTCCACCGATCCACAACATCCGCAGTCGAGGTCAGCAGAACACCACCCTCACCATACACGGTGTTGACAGTGCACTGCTTCCACTTCCTGGGGCGACGGATGGTGGTCCAGAATCGCTTCGAAGCCGCCTGGAAGTCGTTTTTCATGGCTTCCCCGAACTCCTCCCATGTACGAGTTTTTGTCGGTACCTGTCTGCTGCCTCCGGAGTCCTATGAGCCAAAAGAACCCGATAGGACTCCTTCTTCAGCTTGATGGCATCCCTCTAGGATTAGACATGATGCTAACAAACTCATATTGGCACAGATGTAGGGTTGTACGGTATACCGGTATTAGTACAGTACCGCGATACTAATGAATCATTTCCGGTACTATACCATCTCTGAAACGTACCGGTCCCTCCCCCCACCCCTCCAACCACACACACCACGTATATACCTGCCACTTCACAGAGTGTAACTATGTTAAAAAAATTAATACAAAAAAAAAGCAGTCTTCGCTACACTCAGGAAGAGGTGCTTTAAGACATGGCTAACTAGCTAGCGGCTAACGTCCATCCGTCGTCTGCAGTGTTTTAGCTACTTTTAATCCTGGTCTCCATGGCAACAAATAAAGTAAGTTTCTTACAAGTATCATCCCTGCAGGACGAGGAATAGCTAAAAATGCTTCACTACACACCGTAGCTCACCGGCATCAAAATGTAAACAAACGCCATCCACTGTAATGATACCAAGTACAGGAACGTATCTAGTCAATACTACTATGATTACGTCGATATTCTTTGGCATCACAACATCTTTAGTTGTTTTTTTATTTATATAATGTTTATGAACTCAGGAAATATGTCCCTGGACACATGAGGACTTTGAATATGACCAATGTATGATCTTGTATCTACTTGGTATCGGATTGATACCCAAATTTGTGGTATCATCCAAAATGAATGTAAAGTATCAAACAAAAGAAGAATAAGTGATTTAGTTACATTTTAACAGAAGTGTAGATAGAACATGTTAAAAGAGAAAGTAAGCAGATATTAACAGTAAATGAACACGTAGATTAATAATTAATTTTCTACCACTTGTCCTTAATAATGTTGACAAAATAGTAGAATGGAAAATGACACAATATGTTACTGCATATGTCAGCAGACTAAATTAGGAGCCTTTGTTTGTTTACTTACTACTAAAAGACAAGTTGTCTAGTACGTTCACTATTTTATTTAAGGACTTAACTGCAATAAGAAACATATGTTTAATGTACCCTAAGATATTTTGTTATAATAAAGTCAATAATGCAATTTTTTGTGGTCCCCTTTATTTAGAAAAGTACAGAAAAGTATCAAAATAATTTTAGTACTGGTACCAAAATATTGATATCGGGACAACACTATACAGATGTGACCTAGGACCCCAGTTACTTTCAGTATTGTGCATCATATTTCCCTTTTATGTGGGACAAGAATCCCGTTTTTTTTTTTTTAATGCTGCAAATTGTCATAACGAAGGCAAAGAGACAAATACATGTCAGCCAGTTGTTGTTCCAGGCTTTGTTTTCATTGTGACTGACATATTGCACTTGAGCCGACGCTCCAACAGCTGCTCCAGCAAGATAAACACAAGATGGACGCATGTTGAGAAGTGTGTGTCAGTGCAAAGCTGACTCCGGCGCTACACCGAGCAAGGAGCCTTGCAGCAAGCCCGATGTTCCCTTCCAGATGGTCAAAGGCAGGGACACGTATCACAGCTCTGCACTCGCTTTCTTCTCCCAGCCAAGGCTCAGAGCTCAGAACCTTCTCCACTTTCACCCCATTCCTCACGACCGGGGCCACATGCCGACAAAGCCGCAGGCCCAGCAGGATCTCTCGGTGCTCGCCATGCCAGTGCCGCAGGGGAGCAGTGGCTGTTAAGAACTGCAAACTTTTTTTTTTTGGTTTGCATCCCGAGTCGAGGCTGTGGGTTTGCCCGAGGGCCTCCAGACCTCAGCCACAGCGGTTGGCACTAACATGGAAATAAAGAGGAAGAAGTGCGGCACACAAGACAACCTTGTGTCATCAAAAGGTTCCACACTCGCCTGGAGACATCTCATATTGAATTGGACTCCAGTGGCATAAAAGTCATTAAAAAAAACAAAAGCTCAATAAGTAAGATGGATTCTCTCCTGCTTCCTTGAACTGAGGGTTCTTGCTTTCATCTTTCTTTGACCTACTCTCCTATTATTATCCTCTCTCTATTATTATCTGGTGTGGCAGATCAAGTATTCTTAAGTTTATCCTTTCATTCTGACACTTAGGAGTCAGAGCACTGCTGTTTGGTTTTGGCATTGAAAATGAAAATAAATCAATCAATGAAACCGACATAAAAAAAACTCTATCACAGTTAGAAATGTCCGATAATGTTTTTTTTGCCGATATCCGGTATTCCGATATTGTCCAACTCTTAATTACCTTGATATCAACCGATACCGATATATACAGTCGTGGAATTAACACATTATTATGCCTAATTTTGTTGTGATGCCCCGCTGGATGCATTAAACAATGTAACAAGGTTTTCCAAAATAAATCAACTCAAGTTATGGAAAAAAATGCCAACATGGCACTGCCATATTTATTATTGAAGTCACAAAGTGCATTAGTTTTTTTAAACATGCCTCAAAACAGCAGCTTGGAATTTGGGACATGCTCTCCCTGAGAGAGCATGAGGAGGTTGAGGTGGGCGGGGTTGGGGGTGGGGAGGGAGGGTTGAGGTGAGGGGGTTAGGGGATAGCGGGGGGTGTATATTGTAGCGTCCCGGAAGAGTTAGTGCTGCAAGGGGTTCTGGGTATTTGTTCTGTTGTGTTTATGTTGTGTTACGGTGCGGATGTTCTCCCAAAATGTGTTTGTCATTCTTGTTTGGTGTGGGTTCACAGTGTGGCGCATAGTTGTAACAGTGTTAAAGTTGTTTATACGGCCACCCTCAGTGTGACCTGTATGGCTGTTGATCAAGTATGCATTGCATTCACTTATGTGTGTGTAAAAGCCGCATATATAATGTGACTGGGCCAGCACGCTGTTTGTATGAAAGAAAAGCGGACGTGACGATAGGTTGTAGAGGATGCTAAAGGCAGTGCCTTTAAGGCACGCCCCCAATAATGTTGTTCGGGTGGAAATCGGGAGGCTGTCTCCCCCCCCCATCTCCCGAATTCCGAGGTCTCAAGGTTGGCAAGTATGCTGTAGTATACTCTGGACTGAAGCTGTGTGCCTTCATTGTTTTTGTAGCTGTTGTTTTGAGGCATGTTTACAAAAAAATAAAAAATAACGTACTTTGTGAAAGTCAAAGTATAGTATTTCCCATAGTTGTAGTGCAGGGGTGTCAAACTCAAATACAGAGTGGACCAAAATTTAAAACTGAACAAAGCCGCGGGCCAAGGTTGAACAAATTAACCTTTTTGATAGGGACCCAAACAAGTTTTGCATTGAATATTGAACAAGCAAGGCTTATATAACTTTATAGTGACATGCAAAATCGAGTTTCAAATAATAATTAAAAAATATCAATGGCATATCAAATACAATTTAAATAGAAATGTAATACCTCTTTTCTATTTGCAGCCTTCTGAGGTAAATATCAACATTAACTTTTTCCACAGGCTAATAAATTTGAAAATAAAATAATGAATAAACCAACCATTCAGGACTTTAAACTGCTCAGTTTGCAACACACTGATCTAATCTGATGTGCTCAAGCCAGATACCTGCCATCTTTTCTTGGATACAGGCTTTGAGCTGAGGCAACCCTCATTATCGAACGAAGGTGTTTATCAGTCATTAATTCTCGTATTGCACAAGCTAAAATATACACCCCCGCTACCTCCAAACCCCGCCGCCCCCCCCACACACATACACACACACACACCTTGTAGCGTCCCGGAAGAGTTAGTGCTGCAAAGGGTTCTGGGCATTTGTTCTGTTGTGTTTTTGTTGTGTTACTGTGCGGATGTTCTCCCGAAATGTGTTTGTCATTCTTGTTTGGTGTGGGTTCACAGTGTGGCGTATATTTCTAACAATGTTAAAGTTGTTTATACGGCCACCCTCAGTGTAACCTGTATCGCTGAAGATCAAGTATGCATTGCATTCACTTGTGTGTGTGTGCCAAAGCTGCACATATTATGTGACTGGGCCAGCACTCGTTGGACTGGACTAAAAGGGGACGTTACAATTCTCGAGAGGGGCACTGAAATTTGTGAGTCTCCCGGGAGGTTTGGCAAGTATGAGAATTAGCGGTGTACCGCGGCACCGCCGCTGTATATAATCGGCGGGCCAGCTCTAGTGTTAATTTGATATCGCCTCACGGGCCAAGTGAAATTACACGGCAGGCCAAATTTGGCCCATAGGCCAGAGTTTGACACCCTTGTTGTAGTGGGTATCAGGATTATCTCGGGGAGAGCATGTCCCAAATTCCAAGCTGCTATTTTGAGGCATGTTAAAAAAAATGCACTTTGTGACTTCATTAATAATAAATATCATACTTGCCAACCTTGAGACCTCCGATTTCAGGAGGTGGGGGGAGGGGGGTGGGCGTGGTTGGGGTACAAGGGGGCGTGGTCGGGGGCGTGGCTAAAAGGGGAGGAGTATATTTACAGCTAGAATTCACCAAGTCAAGTATTTCATATATATATATATATATATATATAACAAATACTTGACGTTCAGTGAATTCTAGCTACGTATATATATATTTTAATTTTATTATATATATATATATATATATATATATATATATATATATATATATATATATATATATATATATATATATATAAAATAAATACTTGAATTCCAGTGTTCATTTATTTACACCTATACACACACATAACACTAGATGGCAGTATTGTCCTGTTTAAGAGTGTCACAACATTGCTGTTTACGGCAGACGAACTGCTTTACGGTATACAAAAACGTGACTGCTGTTGTTGTGTGTTGTTGCCATGCTGGGAGGACATTAATGAAACTGCCTAACAATAAACCCACATAAGAAACCAAGAACTCGCCCTCCATCATTCTACAGTTATAACGTGATTGGGCAGGTATGCTGGTTATATTGTGGGTTGCGCCTGAATTTCGGGATATTTTCGGGAGAAAATTTGTCCCGGGATGTTTTCGGGAGAGGCGCTGAATTTCGGGAGTCTCCCGGAAAATCCGGGAGGGTTGGCAAGTATGATAAATATGGCAGTGCCATGTTGGCACTTTTTTCCATAACTGGAGTTGAAGTTGTTCTCTTATTTTGGAAAACCTTGTTTTTGATTGATTGATTGATTGATTGATTGAAACTTGTATTAGTAGATTGCACAGTTCAGTACATATTCCGTACAATTGACCACTAAATGGTAACACCCGAATAAGATTTTCAACTTGTTTAAGTCGGGGTCCACGTTAATCAATTCATGGTGAAGTTACATTGTTTAATGTATAAATTAGGCATAATAATGTGTTAATTCCACGACTGTATATATCGGTATCGGTTGATATCGGAATCTGTACTTAAGAGTTGGACAATATCGGAATATTGGATATCGGCAAAAAAGCCGTTACCGGACATCTCTAATCTTTAGCACAACAATTGTGAATTAGTCTTTCAATGTGCAATTACATATCCCCATTCCTTGGATTCATACACATGCACAGATGCCTGCAGGCTTTAAAATGGTGTTATTGCCAAAGACCCTCAGGCTGTGACATCAAATACTCTCAATGAGAGCATTTTTATGTTACACGAGTCTGCAAGTAGACGAGACACAGGCGGGCGAGCGAGCACAGGTCATGTTTTGTCAGATAAGTGTGTGTGATGTTAGTTTTTCATTTTAAAAAGACACATTATTAGGTGACCACAGATGACACGCTAGCTGTTGGACCACTCATCTGTGCATCAGTTGGGGACGTCTCTGCTCTGCTGACTTGTCTCCACTCAAGATGATCTCCTGCTGGCCCCGCTATGGACTGGACTCTCACACTATTAACTAGATCCACTATGGACTGCGGGTCCCCACATCTGCGGGCCCCTCCAAGGTTTCTCATTGTCATCCCATTGGGTTGAGTTTTTTCTTGCCCTGATGTGGGATCTGAGCTGAGGATGTCATTGTGGCTTGTGCAGCCCTTTGAGACACTTGTGATTTAGGGCTATATAAATAAACTTTGATTGATTGATTACATGTTAAAAGTGTGCTGTTTGGGGGGCAGTCACCAATTAAATAGATTTTAATTGTGTGAATGTGAGTGTGAATGTTATCTGTCTATCTGTGTTGGCCCTGCAGTGACGTGGCGACTTGTCCAGAGTGTACCCCGCCTTCCGCCCGATTGTAGCTGAGATAGGCTCCAGCACCCCCCTGCAACTACGAAGGGAATAAACGGTAGAAAATGGATGGCTGGCATTTCAATTGCAGACGTTAATTTGAGATACAAGTGTTTTGAGTTAAGAGCGTCGTCACGGAACTAATTAAGTTTGTGAGTTGAGGTACTACAGTAGTTTTACGAGGACAATGGAAGGGGTTGCCAAGAATGATGATTGGCAGAGCCTAATGCAAAATGTATGGCTTTTGACTAGAGATGTCCGATAAATGCGTTAAAATGTATTATCGGAAATTATCGTTATGGTTTTTTTGTGTTTTTTTGTTTTTTTATTAAATCAACATAAAAAACACAAGATACACTTACCGGTACAATTAGTGCAAAAACCCCAAAAAACTCCCTCCCCCATTTATATATATTGATATATAATGTAGGAACCAGAATATTAATAACAGAAAGAAACAACCCTTCACACAAAAGGGTTGTTTCTTTCTGTTATTAATATTCTGGTTCCTACATTATATATCAATATATATCAATACAGTCTGCAAGGGATTCAGTCCGTAAGCACACATGATTGTGCGTGCTGCTGGTCCACTAATAGTACTAACCTTTAACAGTTAATTTTACTCATTTTCATTCATTACTAGTTTCTATGTAACTGTTTTTATATTGTTTTACTTTCTTTTTTATTCAAGAAAATGTTTTTAATTTATTTATCTTATTTTATAATCTTTTTTAAAAAGGACCTTATCTTCACCATACCTGGTTGTCCAAATTAGGCATAATAATGTGTTAATTCCACGACTGCATATATCGGTTGATATCGGTATCGGTTTCGGTAATTAAAGAGTTGGACAATATCGGATATCGGCAAAAAGCCATTATCGGAAATCCCTACTCTTGACCTTTCTCGTGCATATTGGGTCCTACGTCTTTAAAAATCTGTATGTTTCTTGTTCTTAAAAAGGTGGAATCTTCCGTCCAAGTTAAGTTGGAAATGTTCCTTTGAACTCCCATGTCACATGAATCTTCACACCAAATTAAGTATTCACTGAAAGTGTCAAAAAAATTTTTTACTGATATTGTTGAGAAAAATTGCCGTCTGACCTCCGTATGTTGGCTGGAATAACTTTTACCAACACACACATCTCAGATTGAATAAATGCCTACGTGAAGAAAAAGCTGCATAATAGAAGCTCCTGCTGTCTGATATTGTTGGAAAGCGGCGGGATATTAAATTGCGTCTCGTGCGAGTGGAAGCTTAATGTCATTTTCTTTGCAACAATAAATGCCAAGTTCCATTTCTCGTCATCATTTTGAATCCCGAGCCCACGCTGTCGTCAACAGTGTGTGTGTGTGTGTGTGTGTTTGTTTGCCCCTCGCACGGATTACTCGCATTAGGCTACCATAAATAGAGTTTTATTTCTGCGGTGCGGAGAGCAAAAAATGATGAAGCGTTTCTTACAAGTCACCAGGGCCTCATTATCTTTTATTTTGGGTCATAAAAAAGCGGGACTCTTTATGTCGGATTACAGGAGAAGGGTGAAATAAAGCCTTTATTTACATTCTGCATGTTACCTGTACTCTTGGCCAAGTCCACAAAAGTGACAACTTTTGCTTTAAAGAACAATTGTAAACTGCCAGAATGATTTGTTAAATAGAGTTAAAGTTAAAGTACCAATGATTGTCACACACACACTAGGTGTGGTGAAATTTGTCCTCTGCATTTGACCCATCCCCTTGTTCACCTGGGAGGTGAGGGGAGCAGTGAGCAGCAGCGGTGACGCGCCCGGGAATCATTTTTGGTTATTTAACCCCTAATTCCAACCCTTGATGCTGAGTGCCAAGCAGGGAGGTAATGGGTCCCATTGTTATAGTCTTTGGTATGACTCGGCTGGGGTTTGAACTCACAACCTACCGATCTCAGGGTGGACACTCTAACCACTAGGCCACTGAGTAGGTGTTTCTAAAAGGTATTTGTTCAATAGAGTTGCATCACACATCGATTTAGAATGGATTTGCTTCTTCACTGGTGCGTGGATTTAAACTAGCATACATTTCTATGTCGCTTTGAGTCGACTCTTTCGACAGCACATCAGTGAGTCGGGCATGTTTGAACCTCACCGATGGCTCTCTGCCACTTTGTCTGCACTAATCCTCTTTGATGGCCTCACGAGTGAAGAAATGGACAAGCCTTTTCAGACTGATGCAATGTGAGGTGCTCTGCCGGTGCGTCATCAAATACCAAATGTTTATTTTCCCCTTTCCAGTGAAACACCACATGGTCTACGATTCTCCATGTGCAACAACACCAGACATTTTTTTCTGACAACAACGGGATGAACTCGCCTGTAGCACCGTTTACTTCTTTGTTGATATGAGATCGAATATCAGCAACGCTGATTTCATTGGGGGAGATTTAGATTCAGGCCTGGTCTTGTGGAAGAGTAAAAATAAACGTACAAATACACATTGCAAAGCATCTAATATGATTAAACACACCCCACGATGCAGAGGCAGCAGGCAACACAAAAGTAGTGCAGCAGGGCAGTGCACGGGAAAAAAAAAGGTATCAGGTACACGAAGCATGAGGTAAAAAAACAGAAAGAGTCCAAAGGACAGGGCTGGTACAAGAAGTTTCCTGATTGCTCATTGCCGGCAGGTAAGTTTAAACACAACCATGGGGCAGGTGTGAAGGTAAAGTGAATTAGTAATAAAGGCAGACAGGAAGTGGAATGAAAAACAAGTGCTTTACAGCAAATAATACAAAATATAGGAAACTAATAAGAGAGTCCAAACGGTCATGTGGAATCATGCATCCGGAAAATGTTCACAGTGCTTCACTTTTTCCACATTTTTTTATGTGACAGCCCTATTCCGAAACGGAATAAATTCATTTTTGTCCTCAAAATATGACACACAATACCATATGATGACAATGTGAAAATGTTTTGGTTTTAGAGATTTTCAAAAATGTATCAAACATAAACTACTAAGAAACCACATGGGCAACAGTATTCACAGGTGCATAGTTTCAACGAATCATCTTTGAGGTGTTCCGACAGCTTAATTGGAGTTGATTTGGAAAGGCCTCTTATTGACCTCTAACAGACCTGTCTATACATCAATCCATCCATCAATCAAAGTTTATTTATCCAGCCATTAATCACAAATGCCTCAAAGGGCTGCACCATACTTGCCAACCTTGAGACCTCCGATTTCGGGAGGTGGGGGGCGGGGGGCGTGGTCGGGGGTGGGGCGGGGAGCGTGGTTAAGATATATATATATATAAATATATATATATATATATGTATGTGTGGGGAAAAAAATCACAAGACTATTTCATCTCTACAGGCCTGTTTCATGAGGGGGGGTACCCTCAATCATCAGGAGATTTTAATGGGAGCATTCGCATACCATGGTTTATATAGGGCACAGAGTGGGTGGGTACAGGCTGGCCTAGGGGCGTGGTGATTGGCTCATGTGTTACCTAGGAGGTGTTTCCGTCTATGGCGGCATGCTGTTACAATTTCGCTGCGCTTGTTGAGGGATGACAGGTCTGGGCGGTAAATAATAAACAGTTTCTCTTTCAAGCATAGGTTGCATCTTTTATTACCACTATTGTAAGGTGTGCTGGATGCAAGAATTTGCCATGTTATTGAATATTCAACATTATTGTCTTTGAGGTCCCAAATGTGTTTGCTGAGTTCTGTGGTATTTCGCAGGTTTTTGTTCCTGAAAGAAGCCTTGTGATTGTTCCATCTGGTTTTGAATTCTCCCTCGGTTAATCCTACATATGTGTCGGATGTGTTAATGTCCTTGCGTATTACCTTAGATTGGTAGACAACTGATGTTTGTAAGCACCCCCCGTTGAGAGGGCAATCAGGTTTCTTTCGACAGTTACAGCCTTTGTTGGTTTTGGAGTCGCTCTGTCTGGGGGCCGACGGCTCATTTGCAATTGTTTTGTTGTGGTTTGAGATGATTTGTCGTATATTGTTCATGCAGCTGTAGCTCAATTTAATGTTGTTCTTGTTGAATACTTTTCTTAGGGTGTTGTCTTTGGGAAAGTGTTTGTCAATCAGATTGAGGAATTTGTGTCCAATGTTAGTTGAGACGTTTTTGCTGTATGGGGGGTTGTACCAGATGATGTCGTTTCGTTTTCTGTTCTTTTTTGGCTGGTTTCCTGGCGTGGGTTCATAGGTGAGGGTGAAATTGTATCCGCTTTCATCAAGGGCTTTTTGGTACGGGGGGGTTGCTTGGTCAAATTCAGCTTTGCTAGATGACAGCATCAATAGCCTTTTATTGATTCCGGTAGGTATTCTTTTCGTGGTGGTGGGTGGATGGTTGCTGTCATGGTGCACGTATTGGAGTGTTGTGTTGGGTTTCGTGAATGGTTGGTAGCTGTTATTTCTCAGGTTGAAAGTGACGTCAAGGAAGTTGACGGTTTGCTTGTTGGCTTCAATCGTGATCCGTAGGCCGTTCTCTTTGAAAATTTGGCATATGCGCTTCTTGGTATTCTCGCTGCTCCTTGGCGAGGCGCGACACACTGCCAGTCCGTCATCACGGTAAATACCAAGGTTCAGATTGAGGCTAGCGAGCTGGGAGAGGAGGAAACTCCCAACGAGTTCACACGTTTCTAAGAAGGATGCGGTGGAAAGCACATTTTTTCCTCCACCCTGAAACAAAAGGAACGCAAAAGGAAACTTACGGATTCAAATCTACCAAGAACCCACCCACAGTTGAGGAACTAAAAGATTTTGAGAACGACATGCTCAAAATGATACAATCAGTCAAATTCAAGCCAATCCGCAACCCACTCCTCACCAAGCTGAAAAATGACAAGGAGCGCATCAAGAAAGTAAACAACCTCATCATAGCTGCCGATAAAACCACAAACTTCTACAGAATGGACATACCAGAACACCACACCTTACTGGACAGAAGCATCACCAAATCATACAAAAAAGCGCAACCCAACACCTTACAGAACATCCACCTGGAAAATAAAAGGATCGCGGCTGAACTGGACATTGAGGACAGGGTGGACGCCACAGCCAACAAGGAAGCCTTCATCACATTGAAGGACCACAAACCCAACTTTGCAAATAACCCAACATGCCGACTAATAAACCCAACTAAATCTGAAATAGGAAAAATCAGCAAAATAATCCTGGACAGAGTCAACACAAAAATCAAGGACAAAACACCACTCAACCAATGGAGAAATACAGCAGCAGTAATCAAATGGTTCAACAACATCCAAGACAAACAACAGCACAACTTTATCTCCTTTGATATCGAGGAATTTTACCCTTCCATCACGCAAGACCTACTGACTCAAGCACTAGACTTCGCCTCAGACTACGACTCAATCACAGGCAACGAAAGAAACATCATCATCCACGCAAAAAACTCCATTCTCATCCACAACAGTACACCATGGCAAAAAAAGAACAATGCAACATTTGACGTCACTATGGGAAGTTTTGACGGAGCAGAAACGTGTGAACTCGTTGGGAGTTTCCTCCTCTCCCAGCTCGCTAGCCTCAATCTGAACCTTGGTATTTACCGTGATGACGGACTGGCAGTGTGTCGCGCCTCGCCAAGGAGCAGCGAGAATACCAAGAAGCGCATATGCCAAATTTTCAAAGAGAACGGCCTACGGATCACGATTGAAGCCAACAAGCAAACCGTCAACTTCCTCGACGTCACTTTCAACCTGAGAAATAACAGCTACCAACCATTCACGAAACCCAACACAACACTCCAATATGTGCACCATGACAGCAACCATCCACCCACCACCACGAAAAGAATACCTACCGGAATCAATAAAAGGCTATCGATGCTGTCATCTAGCAAAGCTGAATTTGACCAAGCAACCCCCCCGTACCAAAAAGCCCTTGATGAAAGCGGATACAATTTCACCCTCACCTATGAACCCACGCCAGGAAACCAGCCAAAAAAGAACAGAAAACGAAACGACATCATCTGGTACAACCCCCCATACAGCAAAAACGTCTCAACTAACATTGGACACAAATTCCTCAATCTGATTGACAAACACTTTCCCAAAGACAACACCCTAAGAAAAGTATTCAACAAGAACAACATTAAATTGAGCTACAGCTGCATGAACAATATACGACAAATCATCTCAAACCACAACAAAACAATTGCAAATGAGCCGTCGGCCCCCAGACAGAGCGACTCCAAAACCAACAAAGGCTGTAACTGTCGAAAGAAACCTGATTGCCCTCTCAACGGGGGGTGCTTACAAACATCAGTTGTCTACCAATCTAAGGTAATACGCAAGGACATTAACACATCCGACACATATGTAGGATTAACCGAGGGAGAATTCAAAACCAGATGGAACAATCACAAGGCTTCTTTCAGGAACAAAAACCTGCGAAATACCACAGAACTCAGCAAACACATTTGGGACCTCAAAGACAATAATGTTGAATATTCAATAACATGGCAAATTCTTGCATCCAGCACACCTTACAATAGTGGTAATAAAAGATGCAACCTATGCTTGAAAGAGAAACTGTTTATTATTTACCGCCCAGACCTGTCATCCCTCAACAAGCGCAGCGAAATTGTAACAGCATGCCGCCATAGACGGAAACACCTCCTAGGTAACACATGAGCCAATCACCACGCCCCTAGGCCAGCCTGTACCCACCCACTCTGTGCCCTATATAAACCATGGTATGCGAATGCTCCCATTAAAATCTCCTGATGATTGAGGGTACCCCCCCTCATGAAACAGGCCTGTAGAGATGAAATAGTCTTGTGATTTTTTTCCCCACACATACATATATTGCGCTCTACTACGGTATCGAGCACTATTTTTTGGATAACCATAGTAAGACATATATATATATATATATAAGAAATACTTGACTTTCAGTGAATTCTAGCTATATATATATTTATATATATATATATATATATATATATATATATATATATATAAATATATAAAAGAAATACTTGAATTTCAGTGTTCATTTATTTACACATATACACACACATAACACTCATCTACTCATTGTTGAGTTCAGGGTTGAATTGTCCATCCTTGTCCATCCATTCTCTGTCACTATTTCAGAACACACACATTATACAAATATACATTATAAAATCAATAAGAAAACGGGAGCTCTAATTTGGGAATCTGAATTAAGATCAGAAGTTCCTATATAAACATTGCATACTCACGTTGCCATTTTGTATTGATTACTGCAGCTGTGCACTGGATTCATTCACAAATACAAACTACAACTCACAAACACTTTAGAGTTAGGCTCCACCATCAGAATGTGTACTTAAACTTATAAAGATCACATGGATATTATTCAGTGAGTTGATTCACCAAAACTAACCTGTTATACAGGAGGAAAAAGCACACAGGACGTTTCAATTGTTCACAGACTGGTCGCTCTCATCAGAATGACAAGACACTTCCGGTCTGCAGGTGATAGCATTCAATTGGGAAGAAACGCCCTACTGCCCCCTACTGACCAATGTGAATACTGATAAATGTGTAATGACAGCTCCAAAAACGAATTAAAACCACAAAATAAAATAAACAAATCAACACAAAAATGTGACACATTATGGGTGGGTCACATATGCATGTACAGTAGATGGCAGTATTGTCCTGTTTAAAAGTGTCACAACATTGCTGTTTACGGCAGACGAACTGCTTTACGGTAGACGAAAACTTGACTGCTGTTGTTGTGTGTTGTTACCGCGCTTGGAGGACGTTAATGAAACTGCCTAACAATAAACCCACATAAGAAACCAAGAACTCGCCCTCGATCATTCTACAGTTATAACGTGATTGGGCAGGCATGCTGTTTATATTGTGGGAAAGCAGATGTGAGAACAGGCTGTCAACTCGTCACTCAGGTCCGCATTGAGCTGGAGGGGGCGTGTCCTCCAGCTCCGCCTGAATTTCGGGAGATTTTCGGGAGAAAATTTGTCCCGGGAGATTTTCGGGAGAGGAGCTGAATTTCGGGAGTCTCCCGGAAAATCCGCGAGGGTTGGCAAGTAAGGGCTGCACAAACCACAAAGACATCCCACATTCTTGCAAGAAAAAACGCAACCCAATGATGACGATGAGAAACCTTGAAGGGGACCGCAAAGGTCCCGACTTGTAACAGCTAGCGCTTCTTCCGTGAAAACAGATCCGTGGCCACCTGATCACCTCTCCATGGGGGGGCAGAGCAGAAAAGATAAGTGACAGATCAACTGGTCTAAAAATCCAATCCAATCCAATCCACTTTATTTATATAGCACATTTAAACAACAAAATGTTTCCAAAGTGCTGCACAACAATATTAAACACAATTAAAAACAATATAAAATAAATATGATTAAAAACAATTTCAAAAGGGTAAAACCAATTAAAACAGTAAATAGAAATCAAAATTTTAAAAACACAGAGGACAACAGAGGACCACACAACTCACGTAGTGTTAAAAGCCAGAGAATAAAAGTGTATAGGGGTTATATTTAAAGACGAGGGTATATAAATAAGTTTTATGATGGGACTTAAATGCTTCTACTGAGGTAGCATCTCTAACTGTTACCGGGAGGGCATTCCAGAGTACTGGAGCCCGTACAGAAAACGCTCTAAAGTCCGCAGACATTTTTGGGGGCTCTGGGAATCACTAAACATATGGTACAATACAATCAGCAAGATAGGATGGAGGGAGACCATTTAGTATTTTATACGTAATTTGTAAAACCTTAAAGTCACATCTTAAGTGCACAGGAAGCCAGTGCAGGTGAGCCAGTATAGGCGTGATATGATCAAACTTTCTTCTTCTTGTCAAAAGTCTAGCAGCCGCATTTTGTACCAACTGTAATCTTTTAATGCTAGACATAGGGAGACCCGAAAATAATACGTTACAGTAATCGAGACGAGACGTAACGAACGCATGAATAATGATCTCAGTGTCGCTGGTGGAAAAAATGGAACGAATTTGTGTGATATTACGGAGATGAAAGAAGGCTGTTTTAGTAACACTCTTAATGTGTGACTCAAATGAGAGAGTTGGATCGAAGATATAACCCACATTCTTTACCGAGTCGCAACACTAATACAGTTATCCTATAATATACGTATACTATTATATCTGTGTGATGGGGTAGGGCAGGGGTCGGGAACCTTTTTGGCTGAGAGAGCCATGAAAGCCAAATATTTAAAAAATGTATTTCCGTGAGAGCCATATAATAATTTTTAAGCAGATAAATGCGTGCATTTTTAAGTAAGACCAACATTTTTAGAGTATAATAAGTCTTTTTTTTTTTTAATAACATTGTTATTCTGAAGCTAACCAATAATAAATAAAATGCTTATTACCATTGATGCGACTTCTTGAACAGGTGCGGTAGAAAACGGATGGATGGATTAAAAATGCATGCAAATGTTTTATATTTTGAACGTTATTTTTAACACTGATTACCAGCGTAATTATTTATTACTAATCGTTTTAAGCAATGTCAGCTAAGATTTATCTGAGAGCCAGATGCAGTCATCAAAAGAGCCACATCTGGCTCTAGAGCCAAAGATTCCCTACCCCTGGGGTAGGGCATTATAAGTGTTTGCTTCTTCCTTCTCCTTTTCAGACACACACCATGTTATTTTTTTTCCCTTTGTTAAAATTGTATAGATGGGCAGTATTTCTGGTTGTTGTGATCGAAATAAAGGATGAAGAAACACATGTTGAGTTTCTCTTTCAATACAATGAACTCGAACCACATTTCATTATTGTAATCATGAAACATAATATAGTTTATCGCTGCTAGTTGGCCTGAACGTGGTAAACAAATGTTCGCAAAGCAGGATCATTATTAATACATTTAATATATTCATTTCATAATGTTTTTTAAACATTATTAGAACCCTCTTAACATACAATAACATCCATAGTCACCTTTAAACTCGTTTTACCCAATATTGTGTGTGTTCTACTGTAGCTTACAGTAGTGTTCTGTACTTACTGGTAGTCCGAAGGATCACTGCCATGGGCATCACCCGGCCACTACAACATGGCCACAACTTGGAAATACTTATAGTCACATTCCGGGTAATTCTCTAAGTTAGAACTGGGCTTCCATGCGCTAAAACCACCGGCGTGTTTTGTTCTGCAAAAACTTGGTCAAATGAACAGTCTTAGCTAAGACCATTAGCTTTGACGTTAGCATTTTGTGCCGGTGTTGTCATTCCACACTGCTCACGCCAAAGGTCCACCAGTGTGGAGATCATCAAAGATGACGTGCATCAACATAGTTCATCTCCATTCTTCTCGTCTTTTGACATTGCTCAGTAGTTAAGGATGAAGTCCATCAGAAGATGAGCCGCCATGTTGCGAGCCATTTTCACCCTTGACCCGGACACCTGGGTCCTGCTTGGTGAATAACTTTAAAATGACAGAAATAAGACAAATGCTGCACTGTAATGCATAAATAAAACTTCATTTACGCCAAATATATGTAGATTCAAGTTTAAGTAAATATGCGATATAATGGAGCCGCAATATTTGAAGCGTGATGTGGACAATTGCATACAATAAATACATTGTCAATTTATTTTGCGTCAGTTGGCTTCTTCAACATGCAGGCGTAAGATCCATCTCAAGTACTTTATCATGAACTATTACTCTCATGCCCCTAATAATAATACATTTATTTCATAGCGCCTTTCAGAAACCAATCGAAAGTACAATAAAACCATGGCATTTATAAAAACAATAGAATAAAAATAGTCCAACTTAATTATCATATTGAGTTTTTAAACATGTTTAGGGTATCATATAATTCCAAAAATATATTGTGAAATGTTGATCACATATCACCAACAGCATATGTCCTCCTAAACTGCAAACTCACAGAAGTATTCTTCATTCGTTTATTCTTTTCATGTTTGTGTAGTGTATGACACACCACTGCCCTCTTGTGGCCAACATGTTGCAGTTACAGCTCCAGTCTTTTCTGTTGTAGGCCAGTCAACTTTGGGAATGCAAACTACAGCATTTTTAAGGCTACTATTCAATGATGGTTACTTTGACAGACCCTAACTCAAATTAAAGTGCAATGACATAGAAGACAAGGCGGGTAAATCATCCCATTTGAAAATAAAATGGTGTCTAATAAGGGGTTAAAAAGTGAAGTTGGCACGTTGTGTAATTCGTAAATAAAAACAGAATACAATGATTTGCAAATCCTTTTCAACTTATATTCATTTGAATAGACTGCAAAGATAAGATATTTTATGTTTGAACTGAGGAACAACATTATTTTTTTTGCAAATAGTCATTAACTTAAAATTTAATGGCAGCAACACATTGCAAAATAGTTGGCAGAGGGACATATTTACCACTGTGTTACATGACCTTTCCTTTTAACAACACTCAGTAAACATTTGGGAACTGAGGAGACCAATTTTGAAGCTTTTCAGGTGGAATTCTTTCCCATTCTTGCTTGATGTACAGCTTAAGTTGTTCAACAGTCCGGGGGTCTCCGTTGTCGTATTTTAGGCTTCATAATGCGACACACATATCTTCAATGGACACAGGTCTGGACTACAGGCAGGCCAGTCTAGTACCCGCACTCTTTTACTATGAAGCCATGCTGTTGTAACACGTGGCTTGGCATTGTCTTGCTGAAATAAGCAGGGGTGTCCATGATAACGTTGCTTGGATGGCAACATATGTTGCTCCAAAACCTGTATGTACCTTTCAGCATTAATGGTGCCTTCACAGATGTGTAAGTTACCCATGTCTTGGGCACTAATACACCTCCATACCATCACAGATGCTGGCTTTTCAACTTTGCGCCTAGAACAATCCGGATGGTTCTTTTCCTCTTTGTTCCGGTGGACACAACGTCCACAGTTTCCAAAAACAATTTGAGATGTGGACTCGTCAAACCACAGAGCACTTTTACACTTTGCATCTGTCCATCTTAGATGAGCTCGGGCCCAGCAAAGCCGGCGGCGTTTCTGGGTGTTGTTGACAAATGACTTTGGCTTTGCATAGTACAGTTTTAAATGGTAAATGGTAAATTACTTACACTTGTATAGCGCTTTTCTACCTTCAAGGTACTCAAAGCGCTTTGAAACTATTTCCACATTCACCCATTCACACACTGATGGCGGGAGCTGCCATGCAAGGCCCTAACCACTACCCATCAGGAGCAAGGGTGAAGTGTCTTGCTCAAGGACACAACGGACGCGACGAGGTTGGTAGTAGGTGGGGATCGAACCAGGAACCCTGAGGTTGCTGGCACGGCCACTCTCCCAACGGCGCCACGCCGTCCCCAACTTGCACTCAAAGATGTAGCGACCAACTGTTGTTACTGACAGTGGTTTTCTGAAGTGTTCCTGAGCCCATGTGGTGATATCCTTTACACACCGATGTCGCTTTTTGATGCAGTACCACCGAAAAAAAGCTTGTATTTATGTGATACAGAGTAGCAATCTGGTGCACTCATAAATACAAGGTGTTGCCCCATCAGGTCAGGGGACATGAAGATCGAACAGAGCAAGAAAGACCAAATCCACTTTTGGCAGCCATAACATGTTTGGAAAGCCCGCAAGCTCGTTAATGTGGCGTCATGGAAATAAACAGGTCGCACCTGTTTTTGCATCATCACATCAGATCAACACACTCAGAGAGGCCTGTTATGTCACAGCAAGTCTTCCAAATGTTTGTCATTCTCGGAAAGAGCAACCAATTCAGCTTTCTACTGCAGTGAAGCCGTGTTGAAGGTTGACTGTGACAGCGTGCTAACTTTGTGCTGCACATTCTTATGCAGCAGTCTTTGGGTGTGTCACAAAGTACCAACAAGGAAGGAAGGCCACGCTGTTCTCCCGCTTTCAGACACCTGGCCGACTTTAGTCGCGTAACAAAACTTTGCCAATGTTCCAGTGGTCAAGACTTAAAAAGTAAACGATTCAAAAGTCAAACAAGGTAGTTTTTTGCAAAACCAGACAGTGAGAGACAGCTTTCGATGTCAATCAAAATGAATGACTTCTTTCTTTGAGTTACAAGTAGATATCACTTCCTTATTGGCAGTTTTAGGAGACCCAGGGCTGATCTACTAAGATACAAATTACTGGTAAATAACGTGTGCTATCAGTGGGCTATCTACTAAGCCTGTGCAATTGATAACAAGCAAAAGTGGTGCAGGCCGTCTTATTTATATAATAATAATAATAATAATAATAACTGGGATTTATATAGCGCTTTTCTAAGTACCCAAAGTCGCTTTACATGTAGAACCCATCAATCATTCACACCTGGTGGTGGTAAGCTACTTTCATAGCCGATGAAAGATCGCCGTTTACTACTCCGAAACGCCCAGACTATTACACTACTTTTAGCATGCTGAAGGTGTGCTCTGGGAGGTGTGACGGTGTTGTGATGGTGAATCTGGAATGACCTATGAACAAGAAAATGCATAATACAATACTTTTTTTAATATATATAATAGATACATTATAATAATTAGGGCTGTCAAAAATAACCAGTTAACCCATATGATTAATCACAGAAAATTGCATTAATCATACACATATGCAGATTTATCACGCAATTTATTTGGACTGTACATGCACCTTTACCATGACCATAACTATACCTGAAAGGCGTAACGGGTTGTCATATTGTCAGTGATCAGGTCAGTGCATACACCAGTGGAAAGATGAGTGAGGTGACTCTGACAAGTGTGCTGGCTGGCAAATTTCACTTCAAAATAAACTCTGACGAGACTTGAAGCATCAATACATATACGTGTTAGCAAGTTTTGAGCATATAATGTGCATTCAATTAAATCATTTAAAAAAATGTTCCTTGTGTCAAAATCCATCCATTCATTTTGTACAGCTTGTCCCTCTCATATTTAGTTTAAAAAAAATAATAATTTAAACTATGCAAGTGAATAATCAGGATTAATCCAAAATTCAAGTGTGATTAATCACAATTAATTATTGAACAGCATTAATAATAATAATTCTCGAATGCCATTAAAATACAAATGCCAGCAGACACCAAAACAAATCAATTGAATTTGTTTTAATCAGCCTCTTAAGTCAACCGGCAGCTATGAAACCGTAAAATGATATTGCTAAATTGACAAGCTTTCCAATAACTTATTAATTTATGACAGTTTAAATATGTTGACACACGCATAGGACGGAGGATTCTCTGTCCAAGATCTCGCTCCTTTCTCACAGCCAATCCTGTGCTGTTTTGCAAGCACATTTCAAACTTGCTAAACATAGACGCAAACAGCGGTCGCAGGACGGTTTTAGTCTTGATAAATCACATTGCAAGTGCTATATAACTATATTTGCATCTCCTTGTCCCAGTATTATAATCTGATAATTGGCATATACATTAGGACAAACATGCTTAATGGATTGCGTTCTCTAATTTGCTAATTAAAGAGACGCTATCCTCTTCTTAGTAGGTCAACTTTGTGTGCAATGTCAAATTTGCACATCTTAATACACGCAAACTTTTAGTAAATCAGGCCCACACTGTACAAAAGTGAGCATGTTTGTCAAAGTAAACGTGTCGAGTCATATGAGGCAGTTACAAGATGTTGATATGTAAAAAAAATAAAGTGTCATTTGTGTGTATTTACAGTATGTTTATATGATGTGTAAGGAGTAGTGTGGTTAGTATCAGTCCTTGAACAGTTTGAGCTTCTTTAGGGCTTCTATTCCATTTTCATCCCGAGGGCAGACCATCACGCTGACGCCTTGCGACCGCACCGCCTTTTTTGATTGCTCCAAGGCCGTTTGGAGAGACGCTTGTCTCCGAAAGTCAGGGCTGGTGGCGTTACTGAGGCACCGCTCGACGCTGATGCCTTCATGATAAGAAACGGGTCGGCTTAGGCGGTGGCCGGTGCGCAATTGTGGACCTGGTTGAGCACTTGGGACCTGGATTAGCTGCTTGACCAGGTCTGAAGAAGTTCGAGGAGAAGATCTCAACTTGTCAGCGTCGACAGGCTTCCTTAAAACATGTATGACGGGAGATTGTTCATGTTGTGAAAAGCAACGCCTGGCAAAGTGACCGGAGGCGACGGGTGAAGGCGGAACGTCAGAGGCAGAGGACAGGGGGCTTATGGAGGTATATGATGGTGTTGAGGGGGATAAACTCAACAAACTTGGTGTTAAAGGGGATGGACTCACACTACTTCGAAATGGAACATATGCCCGTGGCTTTTGAGTTTCAGGAGAACGGTCTGTCCCGTTACCTTGACGCAGCCCGAGCTTATGAAGGGCCTCAAGGTGGATTCTCTCAAGGTGACTGTTGCCAGTGGGCGATTTCATTTCTGGTGGTGGCGTGACTCCCTTAGAAAACTTCCTTGGCTTAGTAACCTCTGGGACTTCAGGGAGAATGACATCTGAGAGAAGAGACTCCAAAGCAGGTGAACTTAGACTGGCTTCAGTTAGGTGTTTCTCTGCAGGTTTCTGGTTATTAGGAGAGCTGACAGGAGCTCTTTTCTCCAAGGCTCTTTGGTAAAACAAGTCAACGGACACTGACTTGCTGCTACTGGAGAGAGGGGGGGCTTTGACATTAAGTGGCTTTCCGAGTCCTGTGTTGTCCATGAAGTCAGACGGAAGGGGAATCGGAGCTACGTTTACTTTAGAGGTCGTGCAAGTGAATGTGTCTGGAGAGCCGTCAATGGGAGGTGAGCCTTCAGTATAACGTGTGATTGCCATTGAGTCAGGAGTTACCAGTCGGTCTTCTGGTGTGGCGTTCACAGAGGCTTCACGGGCTTCTGCCTCAACGTCTACTTCACAGGTGCGACTGAGAAGATGATGCTCATCTAAATTTTCCCCGGTCAGCGTTCTCCACTTCTCTGACGGGAAGTCAACCAACAGTGGGGGCAGGGTCTCACAACTGCGGTTCATTCCAGATTCAACGTTTAAACCGGCAATTTCTAGAAAAAAAACAAAAACTGTTAGGGGTGCGTGATATTTTTTTTTCTTCGAGACGGTACCGATAACTTCCTGCTTTTCAAGAATGTTTTAAATGTAGATTTGAGTATAGTTTGTGCACACAAGAGGTAAGAAGAGTCAAACAAGAGTGGATTTGACAAGCTGTACTGTATATTTGTCACTGCGTGCTTCTGTCGGGACGCTACAGTAGTTACAAGAATGTTACTTGCACAATTTTATCGCTGAGCACTTGTTGCAAGTGGTCTTTATTCACTTAACAACTGAATAAGGCACCGATAGGGTCTTCTTTTTTTGAAGCCAGGTGTTTTTTTGTTTTCCTGCCGGAGTGTTTGCAGAGCTTTTGGTACGGGCGGCATGTAGGATGTCTTCCTCTGATGAGTCGAGAAGTACAACCTTCGGCAGGACCATATACGCTGTGGGGCAATTTGGAACATCTAACATGGTAGGAGCTCTTAATTTGTTCACCCTAACCTACTTACACACACGGGGGGGTTTGACTCATTGGAGCGTGTTTTTTTCTTTCTGTAATCTGTGTTTTTGTTAATGTTATCAGACTATCACAGTGATGTCATAACTCCCAATAGCGACCCCTTGTTATTGTGTTACTCCTAAAAAAGGGAGATTACTGTTTTGTTTACCTTTACTCCGACTCGTCTTCTCCGCCTGGTGTCCTGAGTCCCGTTCGTCGTTGGATATTCCGCTGTCCTCCTGCACCTCCAGTGCTTCGATGGTCTGCTCAAGATACATGATGCTTGCCATCTCCTCTGCAGTTAAGTGTTCCAGGCTGTCCTCGCTCTGCACACAAATATACTGTACATCACACTCACACACGCCATCGCCCTAATGGGGCGCTCAAACATGGGAGACGAAAGTGACAAAGAGTATTTTTATTTTTATTTTTTGAGACAAGCATCTCAAACAAATTTTAACTAGAGTAGGTAGGTAGAATGCAAGGGCCGCAATTACACTAAACATTGAAGTTAATTAGAGGGCCACAAAATAGGGCGGCGAGTATGAGACCCCTGGTCTAAATGTTTACAATGAAGTACTCACATAGCCCGAGTTCACACTGATGACACTGTCGCAGCTCCCAGCGCTCTCCATATTGTTCAAGGACACCAAGGCAGCCCCACCGTGCCACGTGTCACCCTTCGGCATTGCACAAGCTAGAGGATAAGAGCGGTTCATCAGGTTGAGGAAGATTCTAAAACAAAAAATTAAACTGGTCTGTAGGGAATAATTATTTGTTTTAAGCTTCCTGGTGCAACCTTCAGTCATCAAGTAAAATCAGAGCAATAAAAACCACACCGCAAAAACTGAAATATAAGCACGAATAAAGAAGGCCACATTTTTTCTTTCATGACAAACTTGCAGATATTTAATAACCTGTACAGTACTACAATCTGAATAAGCAAAATCATTTATGCAGTGGAATGAAATCTGCTGTGCTATATATCGTATTTTTCGGAGTATAAGTCGCACCGGAGTATAAGTCGCACCTGCCGAAAATGCATAATAAAAAAGGAAAAAAACATATATAAGTCGCACTGGACCCCGGCCAAACTATGAAAAAAAACTGCGACTTATAGTCCAAAAAATACGGTATACACTATGTCTTCTTGTGGCATTTTTTTAACTACTCATTTAGTCTCTGTTGGACCAAATCGGTGAAATAAAGTTAAAATGACAAAGACAAAAAATACTATTCTCAATTACAATCACACTCAGTGGCCTAGTGATTAGAGTGTCCGCCCTCAAATCGGTAGGTTGTGAGTTCAAACCCCGGCCGAGTCCTACCAAAGACTATAAAAATGGGACCCATTACCTCCCTGCTTGGCACTCAGCATCAAGGGTTGGAATTGGGGGTTGAATAACCAAAAATTATTACCAGGCGTGGCCACCACGGCTGCCCACTGCTCCCCTCACCTCCCAGGGGGTGAACAAGGGGAAGGGTCAAATGCAGAGGAATTTCACCACAATGTGACAATCATTGGTACTTTAACTTTAAACTTTTTTTCATTTGTCATTTTAGAACATATTTCTTTTTTAATACTAAAAATACATAGGGTAATAGGCAACACTAAATTGGCCCTAGTGTGTGAATGTGAGTGTGAGTGTGAATGTTGTCTGTCTATCTGTGTTGGCCCCGCGATGAGATGGCGACTTGTCCAGGGTGTACACCGCCTTCCGCGCGAATGCAGCTGAGATAGGCTCCAGGACCCCCCGCGACCCCAAGAGGGACAAGCGGTAGAAAATGGATGGATGATGGATAGGGTGTACTAAGCATTAAAGGACCTTAAACAGCGGTATAGCTCGGTTGGTAGAGTGGCCGTGCCAGCAACTTGAGGGTTCCAGGTTCGATTCCCGCTTCCGCCATCCTAGTCACTGCCGTTGTGTCCTTGGGCAAGCCACTTTACCCACCTGCTCCCAGTGCCACCCACGCTGGTTTAAATGTAACTTAGATATTGGGTTTCACTATGTAAAGCGCTTTGAGTCACTAGAGAAAAAGCGCTACATAAATATAATTCACTTCACTTCACTTCACAGGAAGTATAACTTTCATGAACATGCACTGAGAAGGTATTCATCCTAATTCATTGGTTCAGATGAAGTAAATGCCAAAAATATTTGAGTGTTTAACAAAATCCAGTCTTCTTAAAACTCTGTCCAATATCCTTTATTAAGAGATTCTGCCTTCCATTCTTACCATATTCCCCTTTGGCAACAAAGTGTCAAACAAATCAACCTTCAGTTCCCTAAAAAGCAACAGTAATTACTTGGAGTGCAGACTGACAGAGAGGCGATACATACACCTGAGCACAGGTAGCAAAGCTGAGTCAGGATGCAATAGTGAGTGGAATGTCACTTTGCTTGCTCACATGCCTTCTTGACAAGCGGTACAGCACCGTGATTTAACTTCACGGGCGTTGAACTTGAACATAAGACACCAACAAAGATTAAAGCCCCACTGAAACCCACTACTACCGACCACGCAGTCTGATAGTTTATATATCAATGATGAAATCTTAACATTGCAACACATGCCAATACGGCCGGGTTAACTTATAAAGTGCAATTTTAAATTTCCCAGGAAACTTCCGGTTGAAAACGTCTAGGTATGATGACGTTTGCGCGTGACGTCGATGGTTGAAACGGAAGTATTCGGTCACCATTGTATCCAATACAAAAAGCTCTGTTTACATCGCAAAATTCCACAGTATTCTGGACATCTGTGTTGGTGAATCTTTTGCAATTTGTTCAATCAACAATGGAGACTGCAATGAAGAAACCTGTAGGTGGGATCGGTTTATTAGCATCTGCCTACAGCAACACAACCAGGAGGACTTTGAGTTGGCTAGCAGACGCTATCCGACGCTAGCCGCCGACCGCACCGATGATCGGGTGAAGTCCTTCGTCGCGCCATCGATCGCTGGAATGCAATTGAGCACCGGTGTTGATGAGCAGATGAGAGCTGGCTAGGTGGAGAGCAATGTTTTTATCATAGCTCTGTCGAGTCCCGTAGCTAAGTTAGCTTCAATGGCGTCGTTAGTAACAGCATTGCTAGGCTTTGTCAGGTGGTACATCATTAACCGTGTGGTTACAGGTCCAGAGTTTGGTAGTATTGTTGATATTCTGTCTATCCTTCCAGTCAGGGGTTTATTTATTTTGTTTCTATCTGCAGTTAAGCACGATGCTATCACGTTAGCTCCGTAGCTAAAGTGCTTCACCGATGTATTGTCGTGGAGACAAAAGTCACTGTGAATGTCCATTTCACATTCTCGACTCTCATTTTCAAGAGGATATAGTATCCGAGGTGGTTTAAAATACAAATCCGTGATCCACAATAGAAAAAGGAGAGAGTGTGGAATCCAATGAGCCCTTGTACCTAAGTTACGGTCAGAGCGAAAAAAGATGCGTCCTGCACTGCACTCTAATCCTTCACTCTCACGTTCCTCATCCACGAATCTTTCATCCTGGCTCAAATTAATGGGGTAATCGTCGCTTTCTCGGTCCGAATCGCTCTCGCTGCTTGTGTAAACAATGGGGAAATGTGAGGAGACTTTCAACTTGTGACGTCAAGCTACTTCCGGTACAGGTAAGGCTTTTTTTATCAGCGACCAAAAGTTGCGAACTTTATCGTCGTTGTTCTATACTAAATCCTTTCAGCAAAAATATGGCAATATCGCGAAATGATCAAGTATGACACATAGAATGGATCTGCTATCCCCGTTTAAATAAAAAAAATTTCATTTCAGTAGGCCTTTAATTAACTGCTTAATGAACTTAAATTGGGTATAAATTAGAATTTTGAATGACAGAAATGTATTGGTGCTACTTAAGAGTACATTGTAGGGCACCAGCACATGCTTAATGGTTACCAGTGACAACAAACATCGATTCATGTTTAAACTTGCTACATTGGTCTGTTACTGGCTTTCATGGGCAACTATTGACACTTTCCTCACCTCAGTCTATTCATTATTATTATTATTATTAACAATGATAAAACACACTGCTCAGTGGATTATACTTATGGTTGAAAAGCGCTTCCTTTGTATGAATGACACAAAATAAGAATAGGGAAGCAGGAAGTGCACATAATGCAAACTGTAGAGATACACATCTCCTAAAACCATCACAAGTTGTTATTGGAAGAAACTTAAGTAGATTTTAAATAAATTGATGATGGAAGAGTAGAATGTAAGTGAGAGTGTATGTCGATAACTCACCATAAAGTCGGACATGAAGGTGAGAGTCTGTCAGTCCATCTCTGAGGCTGTGAGTCACTCCGCCACTGGAGCCGAGGAAAGGAGTGGAGCAAGAGGGAGGGAACTACCGGGACTACACCAATCAGCGTCCACACATGTGATCACGTGTGGCCAATCAGGCAGACAGACTACATGAAAGGTATGCTGTGACGTAATTCGTGTGCCTGGTTAGGTTTTTTTTTTAGTAATTTGGGGTATTAATACCCAAAATGCGCAGTAGTTAGCAAATAAATATGTTTTTTATATACAAAAAAAACTAAAAAAAACAAGGTTTTCACACCGTCATTATGGAGTATTGTGTTTAGATTTTTCAGAAGAAAAAATAATTGTTTCTATTTTGGAATAAGACTAACATGACAACAGGTGGAAAAAGGGAAGCGCTGCGAATACTTTCTGGATTCACATACACACACTGTATATACGCAAATATATATACATATATATATATATATACGTATATATATATATATATATATATATATATATATATATATATATATACTATATATATGTGTGTGTGTATGTATATATATATATATATATATATATATATATATATGTGTATACATATATACACGTACATACATACATATATATATATATATATATATATACATATATACACGTACATACATATATATATATGTATACATATATATACGTACATATATATATGTATACATATATACACATATATATATATATATGTATACATATATATATATGTACATATATATATATAAATATACGTACATATATATAAATATATATATATGTACATATATATGTACATATATATATACATATACGTACATATATATAAATATATATATATATATATGTACATATATATATGTACATATATATACATATACGTACATATATATGTATGTATATATATATATACATACACGTATATGTACATATGTATATATATACATATATGTTGATATATATACATATATGTACATATACATATATGTTCATATATATACATATATGTACATATACATATAGTGTATATATGTACATATGTATGTACATATATGGATATATATATGTGTATATATATGTACATATGTGTGTTTATATATATATATATACAGTATATATATATATATATATATATGCACACGTATGTATATACATATATATATATATATATATATATATACACATATGTATATACATGTACATATATATATATATATATACATATATACTGCTAGGGGTGCTGAAAAAAAATCGATTAACACCCAAATTACGATTCCTATTTATTTGCCTTCCAACTTCCGATTTAAAGTTGTTTTTTTCAGAATCATTTTTAAAGGCATTTTCAGGTCATTTCCATGCTTACTTGCTGCTCATATACGTCAGTTTTTGTTTTGTAACCTGTTTTGTTGTAATTATTATTTCAAGTAATACTTTGCGAAAATCCGTTTAAATCGAGACTTGTAAATCGAATCATCACTGCAAGAATCGGAATGAGATCGAATCCTGAGGTGCATAACGATTGTCTATACCAGCTATTCTATATAAAACTGCCAAAGATCATTTTAAATTGCATTTCAGCTGTTTAACGGCAGTTTATCACATGTACCTTCATCAAAGCTCTGAGAATTATGCTCATGGTTTTCTAGCGCCATCTGTTAGTTTAGAGGCGCAATTACACCAAAACAATATTTTCTTGTTTTTCAGTCTGCAAGAATGAGATTCATCTGGTTTTCATGGAAAAAGCCAAATCATATACTAGGATTACAGTCTGTTAAAAAAAATAGTAGTTAAAAAGGCCGAAATAGTTCTTAAAAGAAAATGTGTGTACTTTGTCCATACACTATTCTAACAATGTTGCAATAAAAAAACTAAAAAAAAACAAAAAACTTGTAAGACTCCCTGGAGATATTTCAGACTGCTAACTTTCAAACTGAACAATCATATCACACAAGGGATAATTTATTTATTGCTAGCACCCAGAAATATGATGGGAAGATCAATATATTAATCAGCTCAGTGGCCTTGTGGTTAGAGTGTCTGCCCTGAGACTGGGATGTTGTGATTTCAAACCACTGCCGTCAAACCAAAGACTGCAAAAAATGGGACCCATTGCCTCCCTGCTTGGCACTCAACATCAAGGGCTGGAATTGGGGGTTAAATCACCAAATGCTTCCCGAGCGCGGCGCACGCTGCTGCTCACTGCTCACCTCACCTCCCAGGGGGTGAACATGGGGATGGGTCAAATGCAGAGGACAAATTTTACCACACCCAATGCGTGTGTGGCCATCATTGGAACTTTAACTTTAACTATATTCATTTCATCAAGGGTATGCTAGCAATATGTAGTTAGCATTAATAATAATACATTCATTCAACTAGTGGACCTAACAGATGTTATGGTGAGGTGTGGTGTACACTAGTTTACAACCTAAAACAATTATTTTAAAACTGATGGGCCACAGAGAGCTTGTCAAAGATTACATTAGCTCGATTGCCAGCGTTCTGTACTACATGGTAGTGTGCTGGGGGGGGGGGGGGGGGGGCAGTATATCTAAGGACAGCTCCAGACTGGAGAAACTGATCAGGCGGGCCGTTTCTACGATGGGAATAAAACTAGACTCACTGGTGAAGGTGGCAGAGAAGAGGACTGTGGAAAAACTAGTGAGCATCCTGGATGATGCCAGTCACCCTCTGCATACCGTTGTCAGTAGCCAGAGGAGCCTGTTCAGTGCTAGACTGCTTCATCCCAAGTGCAGGACTAATAGACTCAAAAACTCCTTTGTCCCACACGCCATTAGACTGTACAACTCCTCTCTGGGAGGGAGGTGGGTTACTAGGATGACAGGGGATGCAAAACAATAACAGTGCAATACTTTTTCATAACATGGTCACTACTGCCTAGTTTCTCTTGTTATATTCTTATTTTACTGTTATATTTTTATTCTCATTGTTACTTTTTATTTTTATTCTATTGTAATATTTTTCTATTTTGTTTCCATTTGTACCCCCATTATTTACTTTTTACAATTTTGTACACTGCTGCTGGAATTCAAATTTTCCTGAGGGAACTCTCTTGAAGGAATCAAAGTGCTATCTATCTATCTACATATTTTTCAGCTAAAACTTTTTTTGTTGTTGGAAAAAATAAAATAAATCCTGTGATACTGTAGACGTCATCCTCCTTAGCTCATATTCAAAAATACAAATATAGGTGAAATATCTCTTTGTGCAATTTCGATAATTTTATTTAAATCAAAAGACTGATTCAGAGTCACTTTCGTTAGTCAGGGACATGAAATGAAAGGAAAATGAATTACGGTATGACTAATTAGTGAAGACACATTTTTCCATCAAACTTTAATCAGACATTTTAGATGGCGTTGTTGATGCTTGCCAATCGCAATGATGCATAATTCAAACATGAGCTTATGATGTCAATACAACTGGTTTGATTACATTTCACCAGCAGCTGTCTATGCCTCTGCAAAGTTTACCCGAGTGAGAATAAGAAACAAGAACACAGTCTCAAATTTTGCAGTTTATTAGTTGTACAATTATGAAAAATAATCATTAAAAAATGGAAGCCCAATATTATGTACAATCTTTTTTCTTTTTTTTTTGAAGTGAGGTCCCTCTTGTGTGCCACTCAGCCTCTTTAAATCACAGGACATCAAGATATGTTTCACTTTATAAGACATAGTCCTTTTAATCTCTTTTGACAAAAGTCAAAAATTACATACATACATATACATATACAATGTATAGAGAGCTATAAAAGCACAAATCATTCAAGTATCAAAATAAAGACAGCTAGATTCATGTACAATATCATCAGATTCGTCCCAAAATATGGATCCTGATCCTCAGTGATGTGCAAAGGCAGAATTGGACCAGGCTGAGGCTGAAAGGTGCTGACACCAGCGCACTAAAGAGCGTGTACCGTACATTTCATCCTACTGCTCGTACCGAATACAGTAGACACCAAGCAAGTGTTAATCAACACGCCCTGACTGTACCCATCTACACATCAGCTGACCAGCCAGTACCATGACAGTCAACAAGCTGCGAGAAAAAGCTGCTTTCTGTTTCGTGTTTGTTCCGAAGCTGAAATAAAAGCTAAAAAAATGAAGTAGCAGATCCCGCATGGCAGGTTTGGTGAATATTCTTGTGTAGATTTACCCAACAGAGGAGCAGGGAGACAGTTCAAGTTCCTGCATTAGGACAATTATCCTACCAAACAAATAAAAAAATAACATTGAAAAGTTTAAATGCAAAATCTGCACCCTGTTATATCACTAGTCTGTGTAGTGTTGTTTGTTGGAATCGTAGTTTGGTTGAATTAAGGAATCACTCCGTGCAAGATTGTTTATCACAGTTAAATATGCTGAGATGAATTTTGGAGCTTTTTGACAAAACACAAATGCCACCTCGATGGACAACTCTAGGAGAAAGCATTTCTCGGAAAATGTGTGCTACGCGACATCTCTGATGGACAGAATACGGGAGTGAGGTCACACCAGCAACCACCCCTACGCACGCACCTTTCCTGACTGTGGCGGTCCACCATTTTTTCCTCCTACCCGTCATGCAACAGGTTTGTCCTTTTTGTGTTCAGCTGAAGGGAGAGGACACATGCACACACACAACAGTGAGGTTAAAATAAAGGAATTGGACATGGACACAGTGATATATTCCCATTTGCAAGAACAAGTGGGATGTTTTCCAAAATAAAGCCAGAGCAGGGCACACTTTGGGTGTTAGTGAAAGTGCTTTGATGCTAACTTTGTCAGCGTATCACAGTGTTTTGGGATATGTGCCTCCTTTGGACTTGAACAAGCGGTTGACAGCGAAACAGAAAGCGCCCGTGACAAGCCGGCTGATGCACAGACGCATCGCAACACAGCTTGCCATGGAGGTGTAGGATGCGTGCAGCGTCTCGGCGTCAGGAGCGCAAAGCCTCAAAGCGGTCGTCGCCTAACAGAGCAGGAAAAGCACCAACAAAAAAAAAAGGGCTTATCACCAAGAGTCAACAGTGAGATGTTGACCAGGGGGGAAAGAAGGTGACATATTGCAGAGAGAGTTCAGGGAGCAGACGTGGTAAACAGAGGCGACGATGGTGAACACTAGCTGGAAGAGGATTAGATCTACAAGTGTGCAAGAGAAGATTCTGGACAGAGCGGCGGCAGGCGGAGTCGCAGTGAAAGGCACGCAGGGGAGGGGAGGAAGGTGAAAGAGAGCATGTGTGACCAGATCAAGGGTGAAGAAGATGGGGGTGTAGGAGGGGTCCACTCAGAAAATGGTGGTCTCGTACTTAGTGCTGATTGTACGCTTGGGTTCCTTGGGGTCCACAAACCAAGTGGCGCCACTCTGGGGCTGTGACTCTCCCTCCTGTTCCAAAAGGTCCGTCTAGAATCATAGAAGAGTTAAAAAAATTAAGTCAATATGCAGCTAGCGCTCTACATTTCACAGTACTGCTTTTAGTACGCACACAGTGGATCGACCCACCAAGGTTAGATGGCACAGGCCTGAGATATATATAGTTTTTTCCCAAGACAATATGTGCAGTATTTGCCCCTAAGGGGTACACTCCAAACAACCATTGACAGGCCAGGAAAGTGCAACATACAACATTTAAAAGGAATGTGCCAATCCATCGGCCACTGATCGGTATCAGCCAGTTTCTTGAAAAAGTATGTGATCTCCATTGACGATTATTGCCGATCACAAACGCTGATCCCATCTGGCAATTTATTTTTAGTTCTCTGGCTGACAAGCTAAGAACCTAAGTGTTTATCTCCATACACAGTGTGGAGATGCTCCCCTGAGGTAATAATAATAATCACCTCCAATAAAGCAAATGTCTTAATAACCTAAGTATCTATATCAAGTATCGATCCTTAAATTGGTAGTGTCGACACCATAGTAAATATCAGTATATGATCGACACTAGAATGATTAGATCAATATTCTTATTTTCTTAAAATATTTTTTTTCATTGTTTTTGTTAAAAGTCTACAAATTCAGACAATAAGTACCTGGACACAGAAGGACTCTTGACTTTGTTTAGCTCATACAATTTAATGTGATAAAAGAGAATAAGGAACAAGTAAAACATATTGTGCTGTTTAACTGTCAACAACACTAACCATAAATAAATAGAAAAATGTACAGTTAAAACAACATGTGATCGGTATTGGTATCGGTCGATCTCACTCATATACGATCGGAATGGGCGACATAACACCCTGATTTGAACATCCCTAACATCTAATCATCTCAGCATCCAATCAACTGAAATACAAACACTTGTTTTTGCTCCCATTTTTTATGAGCTAAACTAAAATATCTAAACGTGTGTTATGTCCACAAAAGGCCATTTTTCTCAAACATTGTTGCACAGTTTGATGGATATCGTTAGGAACTGGAACATATACGCTGATCCAGAGCATCTTAAACATGCTCAATGGGCAATACTCAGCGTGTTCGCGGAGTATGCTGGCCATGCAAAACCTGGGATGTTTTTAGTTTACGATCTTTGTAACACGAGGCCGTACATTATCATGCTGCTACATGAGGTGATGGCCGTAGATGAACGGCACAGCAATGGACTTTGGGATCTTGTCTTTGTATCTAGGGATGGGAATCATTTGCTACTTTTGTTGAAAATTCCTTTATCGATTCCTGTGGGCAAGCATAATGTCACCACGCACTGCGCAGATCAGCGGCACAAACGCTGGAGAGTTATTCATGAGAAAGGATGGCAACAGAGCAACTTGCAAAGTGGATATTTCACCAAAGGAAGGAATTACTAGCAGAAACATTATCATACATAGCATGTGATAACTTGAAATGAATGACGCGTTTTCCCTTTCTTCCAAGCTGGAAGTGAATCTGCATTAGCAACAGTGGCGTCAACACATGTTCTGCTGTTAATCCTGCAGATAACTAACACTGCTTGTGACAATGAAGCCTGTTAGTGCCTCACCAGTTATTCATTGTAAACAATGCAATACATGACGAGACAGCGTCCGACTGGTTCAGAGGCTGCACGTCTCCTTGCTGTCTGACAAGTGTTCTTCACTGCGCAATTAGTAAGAAAGATTGTGTATGCTTCTTGAATAAGCAAATATTATTATTTTTCTGCAAAACATTTTTTTTTCATAGTTGATGGTTGCAAAATTGCACAATTCTTTTGGACTTGTCTTGTGGTCAGCTCATATATTCTATTAAAAAGATTTCAATTTATATTTGAAAAATGTTTAACATGTTACAGAAAATTATTGTGTACCGGTAACTGAATCCCCACCTTCTACCATCCTAGTCACGTCCGTTGTGTCCTTGAGCAAGACACTTCAGCCTTGCTTCTGATGGGCCTGGTTAGCGCCGTGCATGGCAGCTCCCGCCATGTGTGAATGTGTGTGTGTGTGAATGGGTGAATGTCGAAATAGTGTCAAAGCGCTTTGAGTTCCTTAAAAAGGTAATAAAGCGCTATACAAGTACGACCCATTTACCATTTACTAGCAGAAACATTATCATACATAGCATGTGATAACTTGAAAGTGAAGCTGGAAGTGAATCTGCATTAGCAACAGTGGCGTCAACACATGCTCTGCTGTTAATCCTGCAGATAACTAACACTGCTTGTGACAATGAAGCCTGTTAGTGCCTCACCAGTTATTTATTGTAAACAATGCAATACATGACGAGACAGCGTCCGTCTGGTTCAGAGGCTGCACGTCTCCTTGCTGTCTGACAAGTGTTCTTCGCTGCGCAATTAGTAAGAAAGATTGTGTATGCTTCTTGAATAAGCAAATATTATTATTTTTCTGCAAAATTTTTTTTTTTTTTTCATAGTTGATGGTTGCAAAATTGCACAATTCTTTTGGACTTGTCTTGTGGTCAGCTCATATATTCTATTAAAAAGATTTCAATTTATATTTGAAAAATGTTTAACATGTTACAGAAAATTATTGTGTAACTGAATCCCCACCTTCTACCATCCTAGTCACGTCCGTTGTGTCCTTGAGCAAGACACTTCACCCTTGCTTCTGATGGGCCTGGTTAGCGCCGTGCATGGCAGCTCCCGCCATCAGTGTGTGAATGTGTGTGTGTGTGAATGGGTGAATGTCGAAATAGTGTCAAAGCGCTTTGAGTTCCTTAAAAAGGTAATAAAGCGCTATACAAGTACGACCCATTTACCATTTACTGGCAGAAACATTATCATACATAGCATGTGATAACTTGAAAGTGAAGCTGGAAGTGAATCTGCATTAGCAACAGTGGCGTCAACACATGCTCTGCTGTTAATCCTGCAGATAACTAACACTGCTTGTGACAATGAAGCCTGTTAGTGCCTCACCAGTTATTCATTGTAAACAATGCAATACATGACGAGACAGCGTCCGACTGGTTCAGAGGCTGCACGTCTCCTTGCTGTCTGACAAGTGTTCTTCGCTGCGCAATTAGTAAGAAAGATTGTGTATGCTTCTTGAATAAGCAAATATTATTATTTTTCTGCAAAATGTTTTTTTTTCATAGCTGATGGTTGCAAAATTGTACAATTCTTTTGGACTTGTCTTGTGGTCAGCTCATATATTCTATTAAAAATATTTCAATTTATATTTGAGCAGGGCAGCACGGTGGAAGAGAGGGGTTAGTGCGTCTGCCTCACAATACGAAGGTGCTGAGTAGTCTGGGGTTCAATCCCAGGCTCGGGATCTTTCTGTGTGGAGTTTGCATGTTCTCCCCGTGACTGCGTGGGTTCCCTCTGGGTACTCCGGCTTCCTCTCGCCTCCAAAGACATGCACCTGGGGATAGGTTGATTGGCAACACTAAATTGGCCCTAGTGTGTGAATGTGAGTGTGAATGTTGTCTGTCTATCTGTGTTGGCCCTGTGATGAGGTGGCGACTTGTCCAGGGTGTACCCCGCCTTCCGCCCGATTGTAGCTGAGATAGGCTCCAGCGCCCCCCGCGACCCCGAAGGGAATAAGCGGTAGAAAATGGATGGATGGATGGGTTTAACATGTTACAGAAAACTATTGTGTAACTGTCATTTGTCACATATTAGATGTGACAAATATACAGTATATTGGTTCATGTGTATTTTGTTAATTATTACAGTAGAATATTTATTTTTGATGGTGTAACGATTTGTTTTACCAATGATTTGATTCAGAATTTATGATTGCTGATACGATTCACGGACGATATACATTTTCTGGTTACCTTATGAGAGTAGTGTACAGTATGTGTGTTTGCGAGAATGGCAACGTGTTGGCTGAGTGACGTCAGTGAGTGAGTGGACGAGTAAAGAGAGAGTGAGTGGACGAGTAAAGAGAGAGTGAGAGAGAGGGAGAGAGAGTGAGAGAGAGAGAGAGAGCGAGAGCGAGAGAGTACATTGCGCAGTCGAGCGATGAGCGGGTCCGGTTGTGTCCTGCAAAACTAAAAATAAAGCAACCAGATTGCCACTTTCCTCGTCATTCTGACCGGAAAGTGGAGCTTAGCAGACCCAGTAAAGTGAAGTGTGTTACCCCCGACGAAAATATCCACCCTGGAAGGAACGTCTGCCCTGTGCTCCTCAACTACGGTCTGCTTGGGAGTCGAACAGCAGGACGGGTGTAACAACTACATTATTACCTGTCACTATTTAAACTCCTTGTGCAGATCTGAATGCTTATTATTTAAATGTTTACCTAAGTTTGAAGTAACGGCGGTAATACTACGTTTGGCGACGCTTGTTTTAAAGCGGAACTTGCAGCGCGGCGGCTCCCTGTTTAGAGCGTTGCCTTTATTGTTAGTTTTGAAGCCCAAATACCTCCATATTGCGCTTCACGCACCCTCTTTATAAACCAGTAGAATTGCAGTTTTTTGACATTCTTCTTCTCCACGATGTTATTGCAGTGTATGCACTTTGTGTGTGTTTTGACACACGCAACATCATGCGCCTCGGCTCTGTAGTCACCGCTGCTCAGCGGCATCCGTATGAAAGGACGGTGCCGGTATTTTTCAAAGGCAGTGTAGTACCGATTTCAATTGATTAGAATACCACATACCGTACAACCCTGCTACAGTAGAATATCAATTTATTATTATATCATCTGCAGTTGTGAGGCCGGATGGACGTAATACCAAAATCTCTGAAAACGTCTTTGGAGATGGCTTATGGTAGAGAAATTAACATTTAATTCACAGGCAAGAGCCCTGGTTAAAAAAGTTAAAGTACCAATGATTGTCACACACACACTAGGTGTGGTGAAATTATTCTCTGCATTGGACCCATCACCCTTGATCACCCCCTGGGAGGTGAGGGGAGCAGTGGGCAGCAGTGGTGGCCACGCCCAGGAATCATTTTTGGTGATTTAACCCCCAATTCCAACCCTTGATGCTGAATGCCAAGCAGGGAGGTAATGGGTCCCATTTTTATAGTCTTTGGTATGACTCGACCGGGGTTTGAACTCACAACCTACCGATCTCAGGGCAGACACTCTAACCACTGGGCAACTGAGTAGACATTCATCCAGTCATCATGCCAATTGCACGCTCCCTATGCACTTGTAGCATGTGGCATTTGTGCTGTGTGATACAACTTTTATAAAGACCAGAAAAGGCAAACATAAGAAATACTAACATCATGATATGCCACACCTGTGAGATGGATGGATTATCTCAGCAAAAAATAACACTTACAAAGATTTAGACGGATGTGTCCATATTTGAGAGAAATAGGCCTTTTGTGTAAATAGCAAAAGTTTTGGATCTTTGAGTTCAACTAATGAAAGTGGAGCAATAACAAAAGTGTTTTTAATCCTATCGTGTATGAATGCATACAGTAGAATCTTACTGGGGAGAAAGGAAAATTATTAGAAGATGAATCTAGAGGAAGATGACATGATGATGAGCTATCATCACTGGAATGCTAGTGTCAAAGTAACATTAATGACTGCATAGGGCAGGATAGCTGTGGCCACACATTATGATGTCAATGCAGTCTGAGCAGAATGCTGAACAAGGAAACTAGACGCTACATGAGTCTCTTAAGCACAATTATTATTATTATTAAAGCAGTTTTGTGAAATACCTGTGTGTAACTGGCCACTTAATTTTAGCAGTCTTATCCATATTCAGCACATGCTCACTAATAGTGTAACCACAGGCAAACAGCATCGTCAACGTCGAGTTATGATGATTATGCTAGCTTCTGGTACTTTATCCTGGATGTTGTCTGTTGCTTTGAAAATATAAACTGTACAACTTGTATAAGAATGCCAGCAAATAGTAAGAGTATTCAGCCAACTAAGTAAACTTTGCAATTACAAGAATGCAAATACTTGTGCTACCACTGCAATGCTATGTCAGGTGTATGGATGTAACAATACAAAAAATCAATATCATGGTTATTATCGCGGTATTGTTAAATGTGCTCAAAAAAGTACACATTGAAATCTTTTGACCACGCTTTTTTATCAATCAACTAAAATAAATAGACACACTGATACAAAACCCACTATTTTGCATGTTTTGTGTTTCTTATTCTTCGCTGATAGTGTTTTAGTTTTAGTATTTTATCTGTTTTAATGTATAAGCTTTTATTGTTTTAAATATTGGTTTGTACTGTGGGACGTTAAGATGCAGTGACGTGCGGTCACTAGAGGCAGGTGAGGCGGGGCCTCACCTGCCATCATGGAAAGAAAGAAAATCTATTAAATTGTTATATGTATTCAGTGATTATACTATAATGTTATTTTCCATTTAACTTCACCAGTTTTAGATTATTTTTTATTCAAAATCGCTGAATTTTCACATTTGCCATTCAAATACTGAGAAGAGACGGTGCGGTGATCAGCAGCCAGTTGAGGCACGTCACTCAGTTGTGCCTCAACATGGATTGCGGACTCGGCTAACTGCTGGCCTGCTGTGCAGTGAGACCGTATTGCTATATGAACTATATTATACATTTCCATAGTTTAGTTAGCTAAGGTATATAATGTACAGTGTATTTTGTCAACAACTGTATGTGTGTAAAGTATTTCTTGTGCTGAGCAATCATAAAACTGCTGCGAAGACGCACTGTGTGAGGCTCGCGTAATCCCGCCTCCTGGTGCCGGTTAATGCACCTCCGCTGCAGACTGCACCCCCCGACGGGAGCGCCACACCAACCAAAGCCCACACCCAAACCCTCCACGTGCAAGACCGAATCCACCCAAAAAAAGCCACTTAACAAGAAGCCAAAAAGTGCAAAAACAACATTGCTCGTGCCGGAGGAGCCGTGAACGACTGCAGGGACACAACATTAGGTACACTTGCAGACTGCAGCACGGATTTCATATTTCATTCATTCACAACTCCTCCAACACGAACACCACTGTTCCCGCACTTATAAGTTAAGGTAAGACCATAATAACGTTTTTTTAATTAAATGTGATTTTTTTGTGTGCTACAGTTTGTATGTGTAAAGTTAAAGTTAAGTTAAAGTACCAATGATTGTCACACACACACTAGGTGTGGTGAAATTTGTCCTCTGCATTTGACCCATCCCCTTGTTCACCCCCTGGAAGGTGAGGGGAGCAGTGGGCAGCAGCGGCGCCGCGCCCGGGAATAATTTTTGGTGATTTAACCCCCAATTCCAACCCTTGATGCTGAGTGCCAAGCAGGGAAGAAGGCTGGTATGAGATTTTAAACATAACCCGTTAACTGCTGCCAATCAAATGGTGAATAAGATACTCTTTAGGGTTCATATGTTTGTAAATCTGACTGTGATGAAGTCAGTGCCTCACCAGCCATCAACCTCACCGCACGTCACTGTTAAGATGTATTTAAATGAAAAATGCGTAAAATCATATCTTTTATTATTTCTGGCGGAGCCTTTGGCGTCCTGCTCTGTTCAGCGGTCCTTGAACGCACCGTAAAAACCCCTCTGTCTCGTAATCCCCTGAGTATAGAACGATCACACTGTTCTAAGAGAGCAAAGTATGTAGATTCATTGTGCACAATTGAATTGCTTAGTTGCACAGACAGTAATGTGTTTAAATAAGTTAAGATTGGGGTATGTTGTTTTTTAATCGGGTAATACGTTAATGCCTCTTGTTTTCATGTTAGAATTTAAGCAAGCTAGCTGGCTCCAATCAGTCCATGAGTTTATCAAAGTGCAGTTATCAATGATGGTTTTTCGATTCTTTTAATTTAACACTGGTATACTAATCGTCAGGAGTTTTACCGATCAAAGAAAATCCCCTATACAAGGCTGAAAACAGATTGAAAACTGGCTGGCCGGCATGGGCAACACCTAAACTGCCACTAGGATACGCCTCAGATTTGTAACTACAGTACACAAAAACCTGCAAGTCCTGCTTATTAACCTGCCTATGTAGACCAACTCATCATGGGTGCACCATGTTATTATTACAAAAAATGTAGGCTTAAGACAACATCAATATACTTGGTCGACCGCCTAAGTCGACATAAAATTTCAGAGCCAAAAAGAAAATCTATCCAGGTATTTCAAAATTGACTGTAGTATTGTCCAATTCCTCATCATTGAGTAGCGTGAAACGACAACAGCAAAGTTTAGTTGGTTACGCAGCATTAAAACATGCAGACAGTGATTTCCTGTTATGTGCAAAAGTAAACTTCTAATATGGTTGTATTAATCTTGATTCTACCACAGCAATTACATTTTTTCAAATTTAGATTGTTAGCCACCGGAAGAAAGATTTGCACATGTAAGAAAGCGGCATTGTCATCGTAGCCATAGAGTTACCACAGTAGCTCTGTTAGATGTGAGTATAAACTATCATATGAAAACAAAATAATAAAAATAAAAATATGCACCAATAGAGGAAGTAAATGTGCAAGCAGTTGCTAATTTCGATTTCAGTTATGTCAAGAACTGCTTATGTCGTTGTCAGTCAGGCGTCGACACAAATGGGTTCTAATTAGCGCTTACTAAATAATTGACAATGAGTTATTTTCTACACTAAAACGTCAACTCACCCCTAATTTGCGAACACTGCTTCGTGGTCTGGGCACAGGTCGACTGGACTTGGTATCGATGATGTCTGAAGGAGTACCCACTGGGAGGTTCTGGTGTTGTTTGGTCCTCTGGGCCTGCAGGGCCAGCTGATAAGCCACCTCAAACGCTTGGCCCAGTGTCAGTATGATCTCATAGGTTAGGTTCTAAGAGAAGGTAATCACAGTACAATCAGAAATAGCAAATAAGGGTCCCATAACAAAATACTGTATATTGCAAAAGATAATGATCACTAATATATATAATTATACCGTATCTAACTGTCCTAGGGGTCGTGTCCAATCCTGTTAACAACTCACTAAAGGATGTTAAACACAAATATTTTCTAAATCTTATGAGATGTTTTATCTGTTACAGACCCTAAACATAAAGACAAAAAATCAGACATTGAGCAGTTTTGATCTTTGTGTGCGTGATGTGCTACAATGATGTCAACACAGTACAGCACAAATATGAAGATTTTCAAGAGCCAGACTCTGGTACTTACGTGAAGAAACACAATTTAAAGGGGCGGTGGGGGGGCTTAGCAAACTCAGTATAAATAGCATCAATACCACGGTGGGTATTGGTATAGACTCAGTATTGGTGTGGTGGGATTGACACTTTTGTTGTAGTTTTTCTTTTTTACGTCCAGTAAATTACTTGATTTTCCTCACAGAGTTTATGCGACTGCAGCCTCTTCTAATCTGTATTTTTCACAAATATCTGTGTGTCATGTTAATTTTAGTGGTTTTGTTTACATTTCAAAATCAGGATTTCTGTTACATTGTTATTTTGCAAAAGTGACTTTTGTGTGCTGTACAACTGAAAAGGGATAGTGAATACACTATCACTTTGTTTTAAATTGTTGTATTTAGTTGTAAAAATATTTTCATTTGCAGAAATTTTTCTTGTGTTCTCATAATCATAGTCAACTACCGTATATTTTGGATTATAAGGCGCACTGTCAATGAACGGGTCTATGAAGGTTCATTTTCATACACAAGGCGTACTGGATTATAAGGCTCATTAAATGAGTCGTATTATGATTTTTTTTTTCTACATTTAAAACACCTAATTGTGGTCTACATAACATGTAATGGTGGTTCTTTGGTCAGTCTTTCACATAGATTGATTTACAGATTGTGATGTGATGTCAAGTCGTTTTCTGAATGTCTCTTCAGGATGCGCCATTTGGTTCATGGGTCTTTTTTATGTGGCTCGACTTCGACAGCGTCTTCTCCCCGTCATCTTTTGTTGTAGTTTTTAGCGCTTCCATAGAGAGTCTACTGACAGATTAAGTTAGAACTGTACAGTACTTTATAAAAGAAAAAGGCAACAGCGGCGGATTAATGCCCCACAACAAGAAGATAGGGGAAAAAGAATGAGCTTATTGACTACAATGGCAGACGCGCACACATTTTCGAGACTTTTGCAGAGCCAAAATAGACAACAGCAGGTACCAATATGTAAGAAAAGTTGGTTTTGCATAATAGGTTGAAACAAAACGCCACATGATATGTCTTCTAATAGGTTCCATTTTGGGGTCCTTATACACACAGCATAATAATACCTGTATGTTGAAGCACAGCTGACTACGGTAGCCATAATGCTCTGACAATCCATCAAGTAGTGTGTCTTCAAAGCTTACCAAAGTCATACTAAAACATTCTGACAGATTTTTGAGCGCCGTATGTAATGTTCTATATTCTCAATGAAACATCAAAGCTTTTGTCTTACCCCTACTTACTAGAGTAATTTATTTAAAAGGCTTGGTCACAATTATCATTACACCATGTACCATATAAAATTGGTTTGAGGTCCGCCGCACATGACAAAATAATTCATACACAAGGCGCACCGGGTTAAAAGGCGCACCGTCAATTTTTGAGAAAATGAAAGGATTTTAAGTGCGCCTTATAGTCCAAAAAATACGGTAACTAAAGGCAAATTCACAGAATTATTCAATGATTATGACGTTTCAAGTCAAAAAGTGTTTGTATCAGTTTCGGCGATACTATGTCTATATTTATTTGGTATCTGATCGGCACCAAAATTCACAGTACCACCACTAGAGGTCTATCAAAATGGAAGACGAAGCTTCATAACAACCAACCAACAACAGGCAATATAGAAGTGTCAAATGGTGGTCGCAGCTTGCTGCGGGGTTGGTCTTCCAACGCAAGATAGACGGCTACGGACAACAGCGTGAAGGTAGGCTAGGATTTATTTAACATAAATCATGCACTACCGCGAACATAAACAATACTACAACAATCAACAACAAAAAAAAGAGGCAAGCGTGCCTAAAACGCAAGTGAAGCAATCTTAAACAAAAACTAGGACATGGACATGGAAACTTACTTTTGTCAAAACGAGACCTGAACCAGAGTGACATAATGACAATGCAGGCAGGACGAGTGATAAACAGGGTATGCTTAAATAACAGTGACATGATTGGTGACAGGTGTGTGTGAGTCAAAACGTGAAACAGGTGCGTGACGTGACAGGTGAAAACTAATGGTTGCTATGGTGACCAGACAAGGAAGTGAAAAGACAGAAACTAAACAAAACATGACTTAAAACAAAACATGATAATACAGACATGACAGAGCCCCTCCCTTAAGGACAGATACCAGATGTCCAAGACAAAAAAAACTTAACAAAAGTCATGGGAGGGCGGGAGGGGGACATGGCGGTGGGTCGCCAGACCACATGTCCCCGTATCCACCGGGGCAGAGTTAGGTGGCGGCGGCGAGTGGAACGCCGCTGCAGCAGGCAAGGCGGGCGCCCAGGGAATGGCCACATTCGTGGCCGACTGGGAGGTGGGCGCACTTGGCGTGGCGGGCGACCAGGTAGCGGCCATATCCGTGGCCGACGAGGAGGCAGGCGCGTCGTCATCTTGGCAGGCGTGGCTTGGCGTGGTGAGTCAGGCGGTGAAGCTCGGCGTGGGTCTTGGTATAGGTCTTGGTCTTGGCGTGGGTCTTGGTCTTGGCATGGCAGGTCTTGGTCTTGGCATGGCAGGTCTTGGTCTTGGCATGGCGGGTCTTGGTCTTGGCATGGCGGGTCTTGGTCTTGGCATGGCGGGTCTTGGTCTTGGTCTAGGTCTTGGCATGGCGGGTCTTGGTCTTGGCATGGCGGGTCTTGGTCTAGGTCTTGGCATGGCGGGTCTTGGTCTTGGCATGGCGGGTCTTGGTCTTGGTCTTGGCATGGCGGGTCTTGGCGTCGTGAAGCTGCGACTGGCGGCACTTGGCGTCGTGAAGCTGCGACTGGCGGCACTTGGCGTCGTGGAGCTGCGACTGGCGGCACTTGGCGTCGTGGAGCTGCGACTGGCGGCACTTGGCGTCGTGGAGCTGCGACTGGCGGCACTTGGCGTCGTGGAGCTGCGACTGGCGGCACTTGGCGTCGTGGAGCTGCGACTGGCGGCACTTGGCGTCGTGGAGCTGCGACTGGCGGCACTTGGCGTCGTGGAGCTGCGACTGGCGGCACTTGGCGTCGGGGAGCTGCGACTGGCGGCACTTGGCGTCGGGGAGCTGCGACTGGCGGGTCTTGGCGTGGAGGGTCTTGGTCTTGGGCTTGGCGTGGAGGGTCTTGGTCTTGGGCTTGGCGTGGAGGGTCTTGGTGTGGAGGGTCTTGGTCTTGGGCTTGGCGTGGAGGGTCTTGGTCTTGGACTTGTTGAGCTGGTACCGGAGCTTGGCGTCGTGGAGCTGGTACCGGAGCTTGGCGTCGTGGAGCTGGTACCGGAGCTTGGCGTCGTGGAGCTGGTACCGGAGCTTGGCGTCGTGGAGCTGGTACCAGAGCTTGGCGTCGTTGAGCTGGTACCGGAGCTTGGCATCGTGGAGCTGGTACCGGAGCTTGGCATCGTGGAGCTGGTACCGGAGCTTGGCGTCGTGGAGCTGGTACCGGAGCTTGGCGTCGTGGAGCTGGTACCGGAGCTTGGCGTCGTGGAGCTGGTACCGGAGCTTGGCGTCGTGGAGCTACTGGTGCAGGTGGAGGTGGTCTAGCTGGGGGTTGCGGCTTGGCATGGCGAAGCTGAGTCACCCCACCTGTACAGTTCCCAGCCCTAGCCCCCCCCTCAAGGAGCGGATACCAGACGCGCTCCCCGCGGTCTGGAATCTTCTTTAGGGGTGGGTGAAGGGGGTAGACTCTTCCCCACTAAATTGTCCAAAATGTCTATTCCCTACCCCCACTTTAGAATGCGTCTGAAAAAATCTAAATTTAGAGACAATTTTCTCAAAAGGATTTTTCTTTGAAACAAAGTCCATAGTGGGCGGCTGACAGAGGGTGTAAATAGACTCAAAAAAAAAATCTTGGTTTCTGACGTCATCACCAGTGGGCGGGATGACGTCATCAGCACGGGTCTTCTGTGGCGGGAAGGAAGAATGGGCTGGTTGTGGAATCTTGTTGTCCGGATGAAGATTTTGGGGGAACAACGCGTTATGCTGGCGAGAAAAAGCCTTTCTGGATGGCTTCCATTTTTGCCAGTGCGTCTCCATCACCTCCTCGTGGCCGGTCTGCGGAAGAACGTATGCTGCCTGCATTCTGTCAAGTGGTGGTCGCAGCTTGCTGCGGGGTTGATCTTCCAACGCAAGATAGACGGCTACGGACAACAGCGTGAAGGTAGGCTAGGATTTATTTAACATAAATCATGCACTACCGCGAACATAAACAATACTACAACAATCAACAACAAAAAAAAGAGGCAAGCGTGCCTAAAACGCAAGTGAAGCAATCTTAAACAAAAACTAGGACATGGACATGGAAACTTACTTTTGTCAAAACGAGACCTGAACCAGAGTGACATAATGACAATGCAGGCAGGACGAGTGATAAACAGGGTATGCTTAAATAACAGTGACATGATTGGTGACAGGTGTGTGTGAGTCAAAACGTGAAACAGGTGCGTGACGTGACAGGTGAAAACTAATGGTTGCTATGGTGACCAGACAAGGAAGTGAAAAGACAGAAACTAAACAAAACATGACTTAAAACAAAACATGATAATACAGACATGACAAGAAGAGGACATTTGAGAGGATGGAATGATGTGTATGAATGACTATTTTTGAAAGAAATATCTCCAAAATCACTAGAAAAAGTTATAAAGACAGCATAAACTTTAGAATCTACTGAGCACGCTAATAGTGAGTGCATTCTCAACAAAGTATCGGCAATGCTTTTTTAACCTCCTAATTGGCTATTTTCTGTGCCACGTCACAATTCACGCAGCGATGACTTAGGAGGCATAGGCGTTCCCAAAGACATGAAGAATTTTGGTCATAAATATAGAACATGTTTACGATTGTTGGCCTTGACCCGTTTTGGAGTCAATTATCGGGATGAATTCCCTCTTAACACACCTCAGACCACAAGACAATCTTATAAGACATAAGGTAATTGGGCGTTTGCTGTCTTTGGTCGAAAGGGGAAAAATCGGGACAAAAAGAGCCCGATTGTGTAAGTTTTAAGGTTGAACTGGCTGAAATGAACTAAACAAGAACAAAGAGTGGATGTTCCCCAGTTTTACAGAAACCTTGAAACACTGGATGTCAAATACTGATGGACATCTTGATACACTCGCCTAGAGACCTTTTAGCTTCAGTGGAGCTGGACATTTTGAAACTTTGGAACTTGGAACCTTGTTGAGGCTAAGACCACACTAACGAAATGCATGCCAGAAGAGGAAGGCATTATCTCTTTGCACAAAGAGAGTGAGTTTCATTACCACATCGACAGTGCTGAACACATGACAGTAGTGGTGGCTCGTCTGTAGGTCCTTTGTTATGTAGGCGAACGTGCACAAGTCCTCCGGGTCCTGGGCCGCACACGAAATGTTACGGATCTCGTGTTCAGCGATGATGTTCTGCACAAAGACAAAGAGCTGGTCTTGGTGACACGTCATCTAATTTACTTTCTATTTGTAGTTATTGGAAGAAAGGATTAAAAAAAACTGACCTTGTTGGCTGCATCGATGAACTTCACACCCTTGTATGTGATAGAGAGGACAATAGTCGGGACCTTTCGCATTTGTTCTGTTGACCTCTGGAAGAGACAGCAAAAATATACATTGAAAAGACATATAGGAAAGGTATAGTTTTGTTAAAATGTAGGGAATATTGCTTTTTACCACTCATCTTACAATACATGAAATATAAAATTGTCACTCACCCGCATTTTGGCACAAGCATCCTGGGTAGATTCAGTCCCCCGTAAGTCCTTTATAAGCATGGAACCCAGGTACTGCAAAGAGATTGCCACTATTGAGGTTTGATGCATTTACGGTTGTAATTGTGAGCATGGAGACAATAACTCACACTGGCTTCATAGGCACAGCACTCAAAGATGAGCTTCTCAGGCTGGTGGTGCCAGTTCTGGACCGGAGCATATGGTGCCGCCAGACTAGGCGGCCGAAGGGTCAGACGGGGTTCCCGACGCCTTTCCTGGATAAATAAAGAGATACATCTAACACAGTGCTTTTTATTGGAGGGGTAAAATGTCTATATACACACATGTGATCTGCGGCGCTCATTGCGATGTCGTTGGGTGACATCGTAGTCACTATCTGCTACTTTCTTCCTCACTTGTTCGCCTGCTGGTACAAGAGGATCCATGGAGTGGCTTGTGTAAGACTCCATCTGACCCAGAGACGACGAGGACTGGGATGCAGGGAGGTCTTGGCACTGAAGACAAAGACATACAGTTTGTTGATAACAAACATATATGATGACCCTTCGTCTAGTTTAAATAAACCACAAGAAGATAAAAGAGTAAGCTCTTCCACTGTGCAGAAAATTGCATCATTGGTCAGGTGTGCTTCCCCTCACCCTGATCTGAGACAACCGAGGCGGTTTGATGGGAGGTTCCTCATTAGGCCTCTCGGCTAAAGATGCAATTATGCGCTTTCTGTGACCAAGAAGGGTGATTTTAAGGACCTGGAGGAAAGAGCAGAAGAGCAGCACATTGAGAATTACAGAAACTGTAAACATTCTACGACGCTGCACGTGGTCCATTGGCTCAAAATTTATTTTAAAATACTTGTATTGGTTTTTAAATTGCTTAATGGTTTCAGCCCTGTATATTTATAAGAATGTATTTTAACATATTAAACCTCCTCAAACTTTTATACCATCAGGCAATATTTTTTTAACAATCCAGAAAGTCCAAACGAAAACTAACGGTGGAGCATCTTTTCCAGACTATGGGTCCGTTGTCCATGCAACAGTATGCCTGAGAATCTGATGTTGGGCGCAAATGTTAATATTGTATTTTTAATTGTAATCTTAAAAAATATATTATTTTAATGAATTAATTGTACTTATTGTATTAATGTTATCTGTTTCACTTTATCTGTTGTTCTTATTTGATTTGATTTTAATTGTGGATGTGTGCCTGCTGTATCTTGTACAGTGGGACCTCGATTTACGAACCCCTCATTGTACGAACCACAGACCGGATAAACGTCTGCTTTGGTGTACGAACCTTGCCTCTGTGTACGAACATTTCATCCACCAGGGCAGCCATTTTGTGCTTGGCTGCACATCAACTGTGGACAGGCTGATTGATCTTCAGTGTTCATTCAATCAGCATAGTGCTGCTCTAACTACTGTGCTACGTTATATGTTGTTTAAGTGTTTTTAGCCTTAAAGAACATTTTTCTAGTTTTGTAAACTCAATATGAGTCCAAAAAAAACAATAGACAAGAGATGTGTGGTTTGAAACATTCAGGAAGTATCCACAGCACTGTCGACATTGCCACCCTGCTGCAGGCAAAGAAGTTTAACCAATGTAAAGTGGAATTTCTTTTTTTCCCCCTTATCATTGTAGGGACCTGGCTATTAAATTTAAAGAGTTTTGTGATTTCAAACTGTTATTGCGCCACAGGGTTAGTGACAGTGTGTCTGTGTGTTGGCAGAGCGACTGTGTAAGGAGGACTGCTCATCTGCTGTTGTTGTTTTTGGTTTTGTTTATAAGAGGATAGTTGATCCATCACCCTCTTGTTATGTTTGTTTGATAGACAGTACAGTATTGCGCTTTAAAATTGTGGTCAAAGTGTACACATTTTTACTAAATATGTACTTTTATCAAGGCTGGAACACATTATTCATGTTTACATTGTTTTTTTTAATGTACAAAAATTTGCTTTAATGCACACACCTTTTTATTTAAAAACCCTGTTTAAAAACTGATTCAATTTGTAAAGGTTCCACTTTATGTGTATATAGTGCTGTTTGATGAAGTAAAGTTTGATTGATTTGATCATAATTACCCACATTGACAATCTCCAGTTCCCAAAGATTCTTGACACAGTCCAGCGAGCGGTAACCACTGGTCAGGAAGTTGTGCAGGTATTCGTTCAGACCCAGATTGTCTAGCCAAGAGGAGAGGGAGTTGCTGCCATCACAGCCCAGGGCTTTGACCTGTGAGAAGAAAATAATATCCTCACAAATCTGAATAGTACCATGTAGAAGGGGGTAAAAAATCGATTTGGACATGGGCAATTGTAAAATGGATTATTAAATGTCAATAATTGATTTATTTATTGTAAATAAAGTAATGCAGACAGTTTTAAAATTTGGATGACCGCAGCGAGCAACCTCACCAAGAGATCTGACCATCTCCTTTGTTTTAGGGCACTTATGTTCCAGTTTTGCACACATTTCCATTGATTTAATAAATATAATGGGAATTAATTCAACTGTATGTTATTACAAATGCACTGTTTTTAAAAGTTGCAAGTGATTAATGCTTATTTAGTGAAACGGAAATAAATGTAAAACTGCATCAATAATACATTTTAATCGAGTCGTAGCTCCTGAATGGTAATCGTAATCGAATCGTGAGGTGCCCAAAGAGTCCCAGGTCTAGTACCATGACTATAGACGGGATTAGCACTGATCTCTCACAAAAGGTGGTAATTTTTAATGGTTTACCTTAGGTAAAGACCGTGCGGCATGCAGGACCTTCTTCCTATGTCCTGGGTCTGTGATTCCAATCTCTCGCAAGTCCTGGTCCTCCATGACATTGCTCCCCTGTAGGACAACACAAAAGAGCAAGATGTGTACAGCAGTCACAATGTCAGCAGACTCCAAAAGCATGTGGAATTAAATATTTGCATATATTGCGACAGACGATCCCTGAGGTGAATTTAGAAAATGTAATCATGCAAATGTCTCTTCTCTCAAGACGCAGCGGGATGCTACTGTCTGCTCATTCTGGTTACTGATGATGTACAATTAATTTTTTTAGGAAAAAAATTGTTTATCATAATTGAGCAATATTTTGTTGATGTCTGAATCTAAAACATGTATGTTACAGACGTAACTATAGGCTTGTAAAACAGCAGTAGACAATTGGCATTGAGTTTTACCGGTACTTTAAAAGCTATACCAAAATGCGTTTCATCATCCTCCTACACGTCTAAATATAGTAATCTAAAACACTGTATGGATTGACTGCTGCTTTTGCCCAGGCAAACGCTGCAGGGATTGTATTGATCACGAGTAAATCTTACCCTTGCAGAAAAAGGTTAATACCTTCCTGGGACCCCAACCAGTAAGATAGGGGCTACGTCAATAGAATTCTAAATGACACAAGTGTGTGGGGCAGGCTTGACAATGTGAATGATGAGCCTCTTTGACTGCACACAGTATCACCTTTGAGACCGTGTAGCAGGTTGATGGATTGCCCCAAAACAGCATATTAATCAATGAGGAAGGCAATGCTCATGCGTCAAGGGAGCTGATGACTGTGTGCAAGATATCAAAACAATCGGATATGGAAAACTGTTGACAAAAGCCAGATGTAGAAAGTTAACAGGTTAGGTGTGGCTCAGTAGAAAGCTGCCCTCTTAGAAACATAACAGCACATTAGTATCTCATGTGGAACCGAATTGCTGCAAAGAGGATTTTGCTAAAATAAGCTTGCAGAAAAAATCCCTACAAGTTACACACAGTGACCTTTCCTGTTAAGATGGGCAACCCTTTCTTTGTCACCGACCTTCGGGTACATATATTTAGGATCTATTTCTATATGTGTATTTAAATTGTTCCCTTTAAACATTAAATTACTCCTATAAAAAACGAAAAATACTGGTGCTGGATGATTAAAAAACATCACAAAGCATCTCTTATGCTTTTGGAAAATGCCGCAGTAAACTGATAACATAAAGCCTGTTATCTTGGAAGGGCAAAGTGCTGATTGCTGCCTCAGTGGGAGAGGACTGAAACTATATGTGGAGCTGGATGGATAATAGCACTTTCACTAAGCACGGATCATTGCATTACTGTCCCATTGAAGATGAACTGATACAAGGCACTGGGGTGGGGGTGGGGATTTTAAGGGGAACTGCAGTTTTTTTGCATTGCAATTTGTAATAATCGGCTTGTTCAAAGTGGCTAGCAATGCAGCTAATGAGATCAATCCATTCTGCTTGTAAATCACTTTGAAAATGCATCAAAACAACCACCAAAAATACTTTATTTATGTTCCGTAACCTGTATAATAACCAAGCTGTAGCGACATTGTTATTGTAAGAGCGAACACTGAGGAATGTTTTGCTAGCGTAGTAACACATTGCCTTGCGACGGCATGCTACAGCATTGGCTGAAACTGAATGGCTTTTGAGTTTGTAATGCGCAACACAATGCAATAGGACATCAATCTGTACGGACTGAAAAACACGAACAATCATATTACAGTATTAGTAAAGTATTAGCCCACATTTCATGTTTTGTTTGTACACAGCCAGCTCAACAGTGCATGTACTGTAGTTGTAAAAACAAGCATGATGTGCTGCATATATCATGACTCATGATTAATATTATAATGATTCACTCAATGGACAGTTGTTTGTTTGGTCCAGCTGGCCGGGGAAGATTTTTATATTATTTTGGGTAAGCACGCCATTCTAGTTCCACATTTGCAGCGTCATGTCATGCCGACCTCACTTTTTCGGCTTACATCTGCTCCAATGTTTCACCTTCACCTCTTGCTCCCTTCTACAACCAATAGTTCATCCTCCGTAAATTCAAGTTTAAAAACATAAAGTTGTGAATCCTCATTTGTCCAAAAATAGTCTGTTACCAAGTCTGCCATGATTAGAACACACATGCGTTTGTTTCCAGAAGTAGAACACATATTTGTTTCCGGAAGTCGGAAATGCGCTGATGAAGTTCCAGTATTGCTTAAAATGACCAAAATACAGTAAAACTGTGATAAAGGGTTTTGAAGTTGTTTTAGAGGGTTTTGAAGGCTACAAAGGTGACCCCATTAGTCGCATCTTGCAAGCGTTTTTTTTAAATCAAATTTAAAGAATCTTAAAAAAAAGGCATGTGTTCTTGTCACTTATAAGGATTGTGAACGATGAGCAAAATTCCATAAAAGTGCAGTTCCCCCTTTTGAGTCACCACCAATGGCTTGACAGTTTTAAATGCCAGTTACATACAAATAGCTTTCATGTGTTCATATCTTTTTTTTTTGCAATTTTCATTGTAAAATAGGCAATAAAGATGAATTAAAATACACAGCTAAAGTGGTGACACATTTCAATCCCATTCAATAAAAATCAATATTACTTTACCTCGAAGTCTGAGAGGGAACGAACAGGAAACTGCAGGTTACAAATCTGCTTTGATTGTATAATGTTGACAACTGAAAAAAATATAATTTTTGGAAATTGCAATTTATAATTTGTTGCTCAAACACATGTGTTTATCATCTTAATATGCAATCACCGTTCAATTTTTTTTATTTCTACAAATATCAAAACATAATATTTATGATACCGGTAATAAAATAAAAACTAAGTATTTTCCTCCACTCAGTGATGCTTGTCAATAAACATCAATCAATCAATCAATGTTTATTTATATAGCCCTAAATCACAAAAGTCTCAAAGGGCTGACACTTTATCTCAGATGTTGCTGTAATATGGGGCTCTTTTACAAACCCCGTTTCTATATGAGTTGGGAAATTGTGTTAGATGTAAATATAAACGGAATACAATGATTTGCAAATCCTTTTCAACCCATATTCAATTGAATGCACTACAAAGACAAGATATTTGATGTTCAAACTCATAAACTTTATTTTTTTTTTGCAAATAATAATTAACTTAGAATTTCATGGCTGCAACACGTGCCAAAGTAGTTGGGAAAGGGCATGTTCACCACTGTTACATCACCTTTTCTTTTAACAACACTCAATAAACGATTGGGAACTGAGGAAACTAATTGTTGAAGCTTTGAAAATGGAATTCTTTCCCATTCTTGTTTTATGTAGAGCTTCAGTCGTTCAACAGTCCGGGGTCTCCACTGTCGTATTTTACGCTTCATAATGCGCCACACATTTTCGATGGGAGACAGGTCTGAACTGCAGGCGAGCCAGGAAAGTACCCGCACTCTTGTTTTACGAAGCCACGTTGTTGTAACACGTGCTGAATGTGGCTTGGCATTGTCTTGCTGAAATAAGCAATGAAAAAGACGGCGCTTAGATGGCAGCATATGTTGCTCCAAAACCTGTATGTACCTTTCAGCATTAATGGTGCCTTCACAGATGTGTAAGTTACCCATGCCTTGGGCACTAATGCACCTCCATACCATCACAGATGCTGGCTTTTGAACTTTGCGTCGATAACAGTCTGGATGGTTCGCTTCCCCTTTGGTCCGGATGACACGATGTCGAATATTTCCAAAAACAATTTGAAATGTGGACTCGTCAGACCACAGAACACTTTTCCACTTTGCATCAGTCCATCTTAGATGATCTCGGGCCCAGAGAAGCCGGCTGCGTTTCTGGATGTTGTTGATAAATGGCTTTCGCTTTGCATAGTAGAGCTTTAACTTGCACTTACAGATGTAACGACGAACTGTATTTAGTGACAGTGGTTTTCTGAAGTGTTCCTAAGCCCATGTGGTGATATCCTTTAGAGATTGATGTCGGTTTTTGATACAGTGCCGTCTGAGGGATCAAAGGTCACGGTCATTCAATGTTGGTTTCCGTGGAGTGATTTCTCCAGATTCTCTGAACCTTTTGATGATATTATGGACCGTAGATGTTGAAATCTCTAAATTTCTTGCAATTGCACTTTGAGAAACGTTGTTCTTAAACTGTTTGACTATTTGCTCACGCAGTTGTGGACAAAGGGGTGTACCTCGCCCCATCCTTTCTTGGGAAAGACTGAGCATTTTTTGGGAAGCTTTTTTATACCCAATCATGGCACCCACCTGTTCCCAATTAGCCTGCACACATGTGGGATGTTCCAAATAAATGTTTGATGAGCATTTCTCAACTTTATCTGTATTTATTGCCACCTTTCCCAACTTCTTTGTCACGTGTTGCTGGCATCAAATTCTAAAGTTAATGAATATTTGCAAAAAAAAAAAAAGTTTATCAGTTTGAACATCAAATATGTTGTCTTTGTAGCATATTCAACTGAATATGGGTTGAAAATGATTTGCAAATCATTGTATTCCGTTTATATTTACATCTAACACAATTTCCCAACTCATATGGAAACGGGGTTTGTAGATACATGTGGGGAGTGGAGATGTCGTTTGGAAAAATAGGATATGCAGCTTCCAAATCATTGGTTTCATGGAGATTTTAATGATCACATTAGTGAGACCTTGTGATGCAGCTGGATTAGTGACAACACAAGTATGCACAGTACACCCTAAATCAGTCTTGCCAAGCTCCAAACCAATATGGCTGTGGTTGTAAACCAAAATAATAAGCAGCAATCGGCGTGGTTTCGATTGTAAACAATCAATGATTGCCTCTGAAGAGATTATTGTGAAGGCTTAAACAGGGGCAGCTTTATAAGAACTGTCCGATACACATTATTACACATAAAGGGTAAACTTCTCTAACACCTCTACTATTCTTCAAATAAAATAAAAAGAGCTGCTTCATAATCAGCACAAATAAAGTATGCTGGCTGCTATAACAACAACAGATGGAAGGAGGCAAAAAATCCGCTTCACTTGTCGTTATTGTTTCCAGTATACACTGAAGTACAAACAGCTTGAAGGGTTCACTTTTGATGCTAAATCACTTGTTGGAAGAGTTCCTTTGTATTATTTTGATGCCACTGCTACCAGTGCTGTTCTCGGCAAGCTGGGGTTTTAAAACGGAGACATTGTGATGAACTGCAAAGTAGATCACTAAATCAGTTTTTGTATTGTAGGTCGCGACGACGTTTCCGCCTCATAGGACAACAGCTTTGCAAACATGTTGCAGTCTTGCAATGTCTGTAGTGTAAAATATTACCAAGAAAGCAACCAATTGACAGCAATGAGTAGTTTGAAACATTTAGGAAGTATCCAAAGCGTTGTCGACACTGCCCCCTGCCAATTAAATTCATAAATCAATGTTCTACTGTACAGGGCGTTGTTACTTTCCAACACTGTTGATGACAATACAAACTAAGAACAGACACTCACCATGAAATGAAGATCGTCAAAACCATTGAGGAGCAGCTTGCTCTCGTACTGTGGCAGCCCCACCAGCTCCAGCCAGTCTCCCACAGACTGCTCCAGCAGTCGGGCCGAGGCACCTGTTGACAGGGGAAAGCGCTTCAGGAGTGAGAAACCCTTCAGCCGGTAGCAGCGGCACTCCGAGGACGACATGTGACATTGCCACATCATCCTCGGCCAGCAGCACCGAGTGCACCAGCAACAACACGGCAAGGTAGACAGTGTCGTGTGTTGACAGGGTGCCAGCTTCCGCCAGACGGCGGATGCCAGACCACAACCACCAAAAACAAAGTGCAGTGCACCCCTTCTCAGGGGCAAAGATGATTGTAAAAACGATAAGAGTTGGTTGACCACCATCTAGTAATTAGTCTTTGCCATGATACAGAGACAGAAACATGTGGAAAATCGATTCTGTGCTCTTGTTTTGTTGGTGCGGAAGTTATTTGTAGACTTGTTGGCAGCAAAAGGCGACACTTTGTTAGCGACAATGCACATTCACGATTTATGTAGATCCAACTTTTTCGACTCCTCACAGCAAAGTGTATAGAAACACCCAAGAAGTAAAAATACAGATTGGGGGGCAGTACTAATAAAGAGAAGAAGAATACGCCCTGGTGTGAACAAGATTAGGATGGGTTATCCCAGAAAACCAAAATGACGGCATTATGCAACACCATCCTGAAAATGTATTTTAATTTGGTAACTAAAACTTTCAATTAAAGGTTAAAAATATTCCCGTCTTTCTGTAAAACGACCCATTTCAAACAACGTCCAGGGGCTCTAAAAACAAGAAGACAAATCCAGTCAAGCGTCCATCCAATCACGTGGACATTACAAGAAAAAGGACACCAGAATGAACTCTGATAAGAGAAAATCAAACAATAAAATGTTCCTCGGTAGTCTCTTCCCACACCTAATCATAGAGATGTTGAAGTAGCGTCTGCCTTTTGTCCTGGCGGCTGACTGTGATGTCTCCCTCCCTTTTTACCAACTCCCTCTCTCTCCTCCTTACTCTCTCTTTCTATAATGCTGCTCAACCAATCCACTTTTCTCTATCAAAGCCTGCAGGTTTTTTTGTCAATGGGAGCAACTGCCTCAGCAAGACCCCAGCAACACTCACTATTATTCAGTTTGATTTCTTATTCTGCACTTTTTCACAGCCGATTACCATCTTTTTCACTCTGACAGATAAGCTGACCAGGCAAAGGGCCAATCAGACATAAGAGACCCAACGTCAACACTGCATGGATTCAAACCCATAAAAGACAGTAGTGGGAGGATGACAATGGCTTCCTAAAATCAGGAAGAGAGCATATTCTCAGCCTGGTTGAGGTGTAGCTAAGAGTACTCAGATAAAAGCTTAAGCCTTGAACACACAGTAAAGTGAACAGAGCGTCTTGAAGAGGGTGAGACAGCAAGAGAGAGGCTGCCAAGTGATGTGGCACCGACTGATACACCGCAGTGCTCTCAGCTTTCCTTGAGCCGACAAAGAAAGATGAGCTCATCCCCTGACATACGTAGTGGTTAATATTTAAACAGCTAACTCCTGTAGGAGCATAACAAACAAGAAGTTGGGAATGACATATTGCGCTGGGGAACTGTGCACATTGGTTGGTGTAATGTAATTAAATGGGACTCAAGCAAACTCAAACCTGGAGGTGAGATTTGAATAATGAGAACATATACAAGTTGAAAGGGAGAAGTGATGCGAGGTTGTCAAATTTATTGCCAGTCTCCTGACACCGTCATTGATCATAATAAGTCCCTCCGAGGCGTACATAACAGTAAAATGGTTTGCTGCCTTCAAATACAGCTAGAACATAAACCTGAGGGGTCTATTTTCTCTCGATTACTTCCGGCCGTATTGCTTCCATCTCACTGGATGAATGCTTAATAGTAACAGGTTTGAACAAGCAACTACAAATTGAGAGTTACGTTTAGCAGCGTTCGGCAATAAGCAAATATAATACAATATAGTAAGGATGCAACGATTATAGATTTTGACTGTACGACTATAGTCTGGTTAATTGGTTTCTTGATTATCACGATTATTTTGCATTGATTAATTTCACAACAAAACATTTATGAAATCACTTTTCTTCGGGATTTTGATATGTTATTTATTACTGTCGGAAATAACAGTAATTAAATATTAACATAACTGTACAAAATAATACATTTAAACAAAAAATATGTATAAATAAGAAATACATTAACTTTATTGATCCCCCAGGGGAGCAAGGTTAACTCAAGTGTTATTGTCATCAACTGTCATCCATGTCTATTTATTCATTTTTAATCATCTATTTTAGTGTCTAACAGTTATCATTAACTGGAATGCACACAATTAGATCCCATGGAGAGTGATGTTGTTCTAGAAACTCCTGATGTTATGTTAGTGTTTTACAATTGCTATATTAACCTAAAATGCCTACAGGTTATGCACCACAGACAGTAAGGAGCAATCTCTAACGTGAAACAGTCACTGAATGACAGGAGTACCTGTTGCTGTTTGTTTACACTGAACTGAAAACGCTAAGCTACTGATTGTAAGTGACACCTTTATATTCAACTAATTTCTTCATGAAGTAACTTGCCACAAACATCAGTTGTTACGTCTTACCTTTGCGTGTAAAGCTGGGTGCTGATCTCGCAAATGCTGCACATTATTGGACGTATTAGACCTTTTAGCCGCAACTTTTTTATGGCAGGTTTTGCAAATGGGTGAGCCATCATTTTTATAATGACTAAATTATCATTTTAAGTACCTGAAATCAGCTATGTTAGGGGTGGTAAAATAGTGCCTCTCGATAGTTGCGTATAAGCGTGTGCACTGCTAGTGTACCTTTGTTTTCATTCTGTGCAGGTTGTGCCAAAAAAACGTACCAGCATTATGTCCGTTTATAGCGAGTGAGGACTGAAACACACAGTGTATTGGAGCCTTAGCGACTAAATGACTGAAGTTTTCATCGCGGTTAATAGTAAAATCGGTCAATTGTTGCATCTTGATTCCCTACAATATAGTACATACAGTACAATTGGTTATGGACATACTGTACCTGGAGTAGCGTATTGCTGATCCCTGGAAAAATCGATGCCAGCACCAATCAGCGTCATGATTTTCTCAATCTGAGGAGACAAGTAAGAAGAGTGATTAGAACCTGGAGGATCTCTCACTCCTCAACCCCATCCACCTATCACCAGAAATGACAAAAGACGACCCCAATATCCCAAACTACAAAATAGCAAATAAAAGCATCAGGAAGCTCTTTGTATTTTTTTGGCACATAAGAGTACGTTTATAAAGTCCATAAAAGTAATATGCCCTCTACTGAAAAGGAAAGTGAACGACTTGCATGCTCTCCTTGTTGTTAAGAAACTAATTGTTACATTTTAGTAGTTATTAAAAAACAACTACACAGAAAAACAAAACTGCAGACCACCCCAATAAGCCCTTGCAGTATATCCATGCATCTCTACACAATGTATCATGCATGTTAAACAATGCCTTTACTATTCACAAGTTAAAAGAGCTTCAACAAGTGATGGAATCACTTTTCTACTTAGTGAAAAGTTATTTTCACTGACCATCTCAAATTGAAAAAAAATTATGAAAATAATCACTATGCATTAAAACATGTCTTTAAGGTCACATTGGAATTTTAATAATAATTTTGTACACTGTTTGAATACAGTGTTGCAATAATATGTGCTGAGACACAGGCGTCATTGCCAAAAAGTTATTTACCATTGAACAATTATGTGTCATAATTTGTTACAAAACAATGACATTTATTTAAAAAAAAAATTAATTATGGAACTTTTTAGCCAGAAAACGGTTTGTTTAGTATTAGTAAATATATTATTTAAATAAATACAGAGTAATACTTCCTGAAAGAGCAAAGATAGAACTGTAATGTGCAAGAGGGAGAGAGACTAATCTTTTTGAATGTGCCACTGTTAAATTTAGCAGCTTAAAAGCCTCTAGAGTTTCTTGGAGGACAAAATGAACAATCGGTGATTATGTCATTCCAAAAGGGTTCATGAATTCTGGAAGAAACCAATCTAACGCTACAAACAATGCCCCTGAAGAGGACAGAATTGAATCCCAAGATGACCAGAAGATATTTAAACATGAGGATGGATGTCTTACGCTGTCATGGGATTTAGAGCCCGGTGATTTTGTGCTGGGAGAAGGTGCCACTGTCTGCTGAAAGAGAATTCAGACTTTGGCATTTGCTTCCCGTCATGTATACAGGTACCTACACTCAGGTATATCAAGGCTGATTTGCCATCCCTTCCACATATTGAATACAAAAAAAGCTGTATACACAGTTCATCGTAAGAAAAATGGACTGAAACTGGAGTTCTGTATTTTGTGCAGCATTATTACGCAGACCTGAAACGGGACAGGGGTGCATTGTGGAAGAGGCTGGCTATGAAGGGGTAATACAATGGATAGGGGCAAAAGTCACTGGAGAGGTAGGAGGTCAACAGCTGAAAAGCTCGCTGTGTTGAAAGAGTCAGCGTGGGGTTGAAGGCAAGGGAGCTTATTTATCAAACTTCTCACAGCAGGACCACTGTTAGGATGACTTGGCTAGTACATTTTTGTTCATTAATATACTTGGAAGATCTTAAACAACACAACACTGCACCAATAAAGGATAAAGCATTTCAGGTAAAAAAAAAAAAAAAAAAGGTTGTTTAGAGAGATTGTGCCCTGACTAAAGCCTCACAGTGTAAAGTTGGCACTAACACAATCTTGGATGGAAGCTGTGGACTAACAAATGACGTCAAAGGGAACACACATTCATCACAGTGGAATGCAGGTGCCAGCACCTCAATGGCACAGCAGGAAAAAAGCACTGTCAGCAGTCCTATCAACTAGCCCAATGATAGCCCAATGTCATTGTCCCTATTTTAGAAACAAGGTCCCTTTTGTAGAACTTGGAAATATCACCTTTACGGCAATCAGTAAGTTGTCATACATACAATTAGTCAACAGTTAAAATTGTTTGGTACTATACACTTTGTACACAGTAATTGCACAAATAATGTTTGGAAGTCAAACACATCTGCTAGAGTTGGCCAAAATATATTCACTTCCTATTAATTTGGGTCTGTGAAAACATTTAGAACGCTGTAGGAGTTCAAATTATTTGGAACTTTTAACTACTTTGAAGTAACTCCTGTGCTATCAAGATAAGATATATGTCGAGTTACATTGGATTGTTGTCTGTATTCAGCATGAAGCCCCAAACAAAACAATTTCAAACATTTAGGTTTTACATGAATACTGCTGCAAAAGAAAGGCTAGGAAGCATTATTTATACAGTATTCCTATTCGCTTCTTTCTACCAAGTACAATGAGCCTCTAGTGGGGAATCAATACTTACAATGGCAGGCTTCATATCGGCTACAGGGTCTTCTGGATGCCATTCAAAAGTGAAGTTTAAACAAAGTGGCCCCTTTCCCTCAGTCTCCAAGCCTCTCCTCCCATCTGTGCACTTCACATTGTGTCACCCGTATTGTCATCTTCAGTCTGATCCCGTGGTCCAATCCGAGCCTACATTAGCATGCACGTTACACACCAGCGCACACTCGCTTTTAGATCTCCTGACAAGCATAAGCCGAGACCTAATGCAAGTAAAATCTGCTCGCCTTAAAATCAGACGATCCACGAGCATACATACCAAAGCCAAAACAGTGTTAGGATGGTGTACATGTGAGGAATGGGAAATAGGGTGAGGGAGAATGTAAATGTTTAAGTGTGCATGACTTGGAACCTTGCACGATGGAATAAAACATGTCTGACGGAGCAGGAACACTGCACACAGAGAAGGATTGAGTATATACAGTCGTGGTCAAAAGTTTACATACACTTGTAAAGAACATAATGTCATAGCTGTCTTGCGTTTCCAATCATTTCTACAACTCTTATTGTTTTGTGATAGAGTGATTGGAGCACATACTTGTTTACTACTGAAAAAGTGACCAAATCTGCTGGGTCAAAAGTATACATACAGCAATGTTAATATTTGGTTACATGTGCCTTGGCAAGTTTCACTGCAATAACGCGCTTTTGGTAGCCATCTACAAGCTTGTGGCAAGCTTCTGGTTGAATTTTTAACCACTCCTCTTGACAAAATTGGTGCAGTTCAGCTAAATTTGTTTGTTTTCTGACATGGACTTGTTTCTTCAGCATTGTCCACATGTTTAAGTCAAGACTTTGGGAAGGCCATTCTAAAACCTTAATTCTAGCCTGTTTTAGCCATTCATTTACCACTTTTGACTTGTGTTTGGGGTCATTGTCCTGTTGGAACATCGAACTGCGACCAAGACCCAACCTCCGGGCTGATGATTTTAGGTTGTCCTGAAGAATTTGGAGCTAATCCTCCTTTTTTATCGTCCCATTTACAGAACTTTCCTCCAGAAGGTCTTATCTTTGTCCATGTGATGTCAGATGAAACAAACATTCAGCTGTTTGGCCACAATACTCAGCAATATGTTTGGAGGAGAAAAGGTGAGCCCTTTAATCCCAGGAACACCACACCTACCGTCAAGCATGGTGGTGAAGTATTATGCTCTGGGCCTGTTTTGTTGCCAATGAAACTGGTGCTTTACAGAGAGTAAATGGGAAAATGAAAAAGGAGTACCGGTATATGCTCCAATCACTCTATCACAAAAAAATAAGAGTTGTAGAAATGATTGGAAACTCAAGACAGCCATGACATTATGTTCTTTACAAGTGTATGTAAACGGTTGACCACCGCTGTATTTTCACTGTCTCTTATCATTAAATGAGAGTGGCTTACAGTTGTTGGAATTTTAACTACAACTCAACTTACTGGCCATTACTTCTTCAATTAAAAGAAAATACCAGAGGATAGTTATTTATAAACAACCAAAATCATGTCTAAAAGAAAACTGAGTACATTAGAATTTGGACTAAAATTGACAAATTAAATAACATTTTAATGTGTTGATGATTCTAAGCAGGTTACCACCGAATACCAGAAGTTACATACATTTTATAATTGATTGGCTGAAATGACATTTTGAATAGAATAAAAACTATTAAAAGTAGGTCTAACAGTCATTGTGATCAGAGATAGGAAAATTTGCCAATTTGCATTGAACCACGGACATGGGCATGTAAGATACAAATACATTTGTAGAGCAGCTTTAAATCGTTGCTCTGTAGGGGGAAAATTTGAGGTGCATCGGATCTTACCTTGTATGGATTAAATTAAATTTTGAAGTATTTTAACAAAGGCTGTCAATAATAATGTAACTCACGTGAATAATCACAAATAATAATAAGGTGTGCTCATTGGCACAATTCACTTTAAAATAAACCCCCGAAGGGACTTTGGCTGTTAGCAAATTTTGAGAAAATAAATGACTTGCATTCGATTAAAACATTTTAAAATATATTGTATTATATTCTGGCAGTAAAATTGCATGTATGGCTTTTTCTAAGTGAATTTTAAATTATGGAAGCGAGCAATAACCTGTGATTAATCCAAATTCAAAAGTTTTATTAATTTGATTGAAAAAATGTATCATTTGACAGCATTAATTTTATCAGAAAATACAATAAATTACCCAAATTGCGTTTTGTAACTTTGCGTATGTAACAAAAAAGGCAATCATGTGTCCACCAATAGACGTTTACCGCCACACTCAAAATCTAAGGTTTTGCAAAAGTATGGGTTTTACAGGGGGTTTAAAATAGTTTAGTCTACACGCACACGGATACTTAATAAACGCATACTTATCTCTGCAATTAGGCCTCTTGTCAACACGCAAACGCATACTTCTGTCCTTAAAAACATACACTTTTACAAAAGCTGGCCATGATGAAGTTTTGAATTACTCCGCTTAGTGTATGCGTGTACATGGAACAAACGGAGACTTATAATCCTCTGATGACATCACAGTTGCATACTGTCATTTCCAAAGCTCAACAACATTGCCTTGCTGTTCATGAAGTGAACTTACGTGTTGGTTCTATTTGTGTAGATGGATCCCGGCGCAACCATGCGTACGTATAACGCGCCCGAGCGACTAAAAAAAAAAAAAACATGACGTAGCTTCCTCCTTGTTAGTGTATTCATATTAAAGACATTGTAAATTTCATTGCACGTGTCACTATATTGATGATTAAATGTGTTATAACTCCACGAGGCACACGCACGTAAGTGCACTTTAGGCACTTCAACAAGAGGTTTCTTAGGCTCCTTGTAAGCGTGCGCTGATTTTCGAAACAATGTACACTTCACTGCACATGTAATACATCACCATGTTGCTGAATAAACATGTTTTAAGTCCACATGTGTTGGGTTTCAGCAGCACAGGCTGGATAAGATAGTGGAAGAGTACAAACTGATTTGATTTGATTTTAAATTTGAATATCTGTGTACCGGTAATTCTTTTTATCCTAGTCATCGAGTTTTGTTTGTTTGTGGTGAAGAGTCAGTTCTATGTGAGATGTGTTAACTGATTTTTTTCTCCCATGCAGGCATGATGGGAATTTTGCAAGTTGAGGAGAGCCAAGCTGAAGGAAGATGTGCACCTTCTCTCTTAAATCTTAAATTTTCAAATCTCCACCTGTCGTCTTATTTTCTCAGCTTTTTGTTGGATTTATCCCCATCTCCTCTTCTGCCTAATCTTCTCTTGCACCACTAACATTTTGCTGGCACTCCCCCCTGAACATAAATAGGCTGAAGGGGGTTGAGTGTGGTTTTGCTCTGAATATACAGTAGCCTCCATTAGAAACCCCCAAAAAATATAATTACAAATGAATATAAAATCAAAGTTGGGCTCAGGAAACATTACATTACACTAATATCCCGTGGTTATAGTCTAATGCCTGGTGGCAAGTTCTGTGGGGACTTAATTCAAGCTGACTTAAAAAGAGAAGCTTTGCACATTCACAAGTTAGACAAAGAGCACAGTGAGAAAACTGTATTCATGTTTCTTCAGACTACAATTGTGGAGTGTGTTATTTAGCCTGAATCAGTAAACAGAAGTAGCCAAGTTATAAAATATAAAAATGTTATTGCTTTACCGTATCTGCTCTGTTATAATATTCAGTGCCATGATCTTCTTTAACTGTGCTTTTAAGGTACGGTAGTTTAATCTGATGGGTTTTTTTGTTCATAGATCTCACTAATATTGTAATGTCTGGTTGACTAGTCAACCAGTCAAATCTTCCTCAAATTTGATGACATTATTCTTTACCCCAAGAACACTATTGATTTTAGGACAATACCAGCAAAAAATGGCCTTTATAACTGAGATTTCACTTTTAACCAATGAACTTCATGACATTGATTTGTTTGAATCAAAGCAAGAAACCAACAGATTTGAAATGACATTGGACCATCAATATTAGCAATAGGTGTGACAGTTTTAAACCTTCAATCTAACGCCACATTAACTTACCTCGTCCCATTCTGAGGTGAATGACGGAGATTTCTCAAGCCTTTTCTTCCCACTGCTACAGTTAGAAACGGATTCACTTCGGTTGCCTAGTCCTCCGTCTTCTTCGTTAGGAGGCGACACAAGCAAGTCTGAGTCCGACTTGGAGAGACTACGGGCAAGCTTAAGGTCGCCGGGAGGACGCATCCTACCAGCACACAACGCCCCTGAGTCTCTGGGCTCCTTGTTCACAGTGGCATAAATGGCTTTCGGATCACAATCTGTAAGGATGGCAGCCATACTGGGACGGCTAGGTGGCGCTTGCTCTTTCGCTTTGGCTCTTGGCTGCTGCTGGCTCTGAGTGGGTGGCAGGACACCTGGGACCCTGAAGGGATCCTCGTGACAGTCAAACACAGGGGAGGATCCGTGAAGAAGGCCGGTAAATTGTTCCGGGACACCAGGACCCTGATCCTGGCTGAGCTGGGAGTTATCTAGAGAGAGAAAAACATCACAAGGTCAGCGGAGAGGGGAGAGTTTGTTTGGGAGGGCGGGAAAGTGGATGGAAGACTGAGCGTCAGATCCTTAGGGTACAGCTCATGAGAAACCGCCCACACAAGCACTGAAACAGTTTTGTAATTGTTTCCTAGCAGGGGTAAAGGCGAGAGGAGGGGGTGAGAAAAATTGGCAAAGGAAACTTAAAAGATTCCACACCCAGCTTGCAGCCATCTGACAACGAGCTGCTGGTGCTGAACGCCTGCATTCTGTAAAAGGCTACAGTATGTTCTCCATTGGAAAGGTGACTGACTTCATCACACAGGCATGCCACTTGTCTGTTTCCTCGCAAAGTCACAACAAAAAGCTTTCCGAATGACAGGTTACACTTTCTTGCATGCTCACATCATTTAAAAACACAAACCAGGAAGAAAAATAAACAGAGGACTCACCAAGGGAAGTTGCACTTACATAGGCTGCGAGCTCCAACAAAAACAACTCTTTAATTGTGCTTGCTATGCCTCCTCATTAGGAACAGTTTGATTTCCCTCTTCTTTCTCCCACAGGAATTACTGCTACAAAAGCCTCCTTTGCTCCATCAAATCCACCACACAGCCTGGCTTTGCTTTAAAAAAGGGAACTAAACACTAGACTGGCTCCAGGTATGCAGTTCCTCTATGCACTACAGCGGTGTGTGTTGTGACTAGCAGCTCTCTGTGTTTTCTGACTTCTAATTCTGGACTCTTTAACGATGGCTCAGGAATGGAAATTTGAATCTCCCCATCGTCAGTGAGACAGACTCTGGGTAATTAGCAGGGTGACACATGGAGAGGGAGCATGCACTGTGGCTGCATGGACTGTCTTCTTCAGGGTGATCGGGTCAGGGTGTTTGCTGACAGGGAAACTGGGGCAGCCGTTATAGGGGAAAAAAAGCAAAGACAAGCTTCAAACAGAGGTCACGTCTTTAGTTAAAAAAACAACAACTGTTTGGGCACGTGTGTGTGTGTCTGGCAATACAGTGAAATCTTGTCGCAAGCTGCTAAACACTTGAAGTGTATTTAAGTGTTTGGACATGATAAAAAGAGGTGAGTGGGTGTAGTGCACATATGTCAGGATCCCTGCCAAACTTGAAGGACTGTGAACGCCCTCTGAGCACATCGATCTGATTCCAACAATCTCACATAGGGTTAACCCTCTCCAGGATCACTCCTCTTCATTCTGTACCTCTATTTCTAAGCCTCTGTTACAGCGCATAAATCTAATAGTATTGCAGCTCAAATACATGAGATCACGACATATGTGGAAGTGTTTCCTTTGGCACTGGCAAGCACAATGTTTCACTTATGTCATGTTTGTTCTGAAAAGAAACAACAACTGGAGTACACAGAAGTGCACTTGATTAAGTTGAGGGCAAACAATTACAATCTATCACATGTCCAGTTGTTCTCACAGTTGTTCTCACTTTATGAACTTAATGACATTTGTATTGCTTAACAGTCCCTTGGTTTGTATTGCCTGCATGATGCTCCTATTTAAATCACTAGCCCACTGTAATTATGTAAACTCCATTTATGACTGATATGAAAAAAGGTATGGCTAACCATGCATACATTCTGCACAAAGGTGTGGTTTCCAGTTGGACGAGTAATGACAATAAAATGCATTCCCATATGAGCAGCATAAAATATTTTGACAGAGACAGCTGCTTTTAGTTTGATAAAAGAGAAAGTGTGTGCCTTTAACAGAGAGAAAATGATCTTTTTGTATGTGATTTAGGAGGTAACAACTGAGTTCACTGGCACAACATATGAATGTTTGAAAGCTTGACTGTGATTCAGTGTCCAAAATAAAGGCCCATAAAAGCATGCTGGCTTGGATATGTAGCATAATCATAAAAAAGCATAGAGAATAGTCTGCTGCCGCTCGCTGCCACGTAAAAGATAAATACTATCTGTGTGTTTCTAATTGTGTTACAGCTTTCTTTATTCCTTCTCCAACATATTTAGGAGTCTTAACAAACATACAAAGCACCCACTCTCTGTCTCACGCCTCTATCTCAGTTAGCTAGCTGCTAAGCTAACAAAGCTATGCTATTCCCTGTCCAAAGCGATTGCGCTCCAAAGGAATCTGCTCCCTCACGCTGCTGCTACTCTTCGCCTATTGCTCCGAATACAGCAAGAACTCGACTCGGTGAAAGAAAAAACTTGAGTATGGCTCACTGCTCTTCGTGCACCGTTCTCATGGACAGGTTGGCCCTACTAGAGGACCGTATTGAACTCATTAGATAGGAGATTAAAGATAACGCGTCCTAGCTACAACTGGGTTCTATTAACCAGAGGTGTGGACTCGAGTCACATGACTTGGACTCGAGTCAGACTCGAGTCATGAATTTGATGACTTTAGACTCGACTTGACAAAATGTAAAGAGACTTGCAACTCGACTTAGACTTTAACATCAATGACTTGTGACTTCACTTGGACTTGAGCCTTTTGACTTGACATGACTTGACATGACTTGACATGACTTGCCACTTTCCCCAAAATCCAAAGCTTAAAAAGTTATTTGGGAGCGCTCCGTATTTTTCATTTTCTTCGTCTGTCTATCAGCGTGTTATTCATGTCAGCTGGTGTGCTGTCAGTACAACAGCCAATCAAATTAGATTTACGTTGTTTTCATCACACATCATTCATCCAATCAAATTGCAGGACAACCAATGAACAATTGTTCATTGGTTGTCCTGCAATTTGATTTGAACTCTTAAGAGTTGTCCAACAACGTGCCAGTGATAAACAATTATGTTAAAGTTGGTTTCGTTCGGGTATAAAAACTACGACTTGGTCAACAAAAAACGAATTGCCGTATGCATATCACGCAGTTCGAATATTACAGACGGAGACGCAACAACTTCCAACTTCGTTCGACATTTGAAGTTGCACAAAGAAGGGTAAGTTTTGAATGTAAGATAACGTTTATTGGCTAAGTAACGTGACTTTTATTTGCTGTGTAGTTAAATCAGTGAGGCTGCAAACTCACTGCTAACGTTATAACCATAGACATCTTATAAGTAGACGCAGCATCGAGCGCTACTGCCTACTGGCGCAGACGAGGCGCGTGGCCGCCATCTTGGAGTGGTGATCCGCTCCACTCAGTGCAATTAATTTGGCAGGAGCAATGAACTGTCAGCGCATTTAATTCATTTTACCTCACTGAATACCACTGATTTTCACCCCCTTTTTTGTCATACGTGTAGCTATGATAACAGACACATGTTTTGGCGTGTTTTATTATTCATAGTTTGCTTAACAGTAATATAATATTCTTATACGCTTAAGTGACCAGACGTCCGAGATCAAAACTGGGAATATAATCCCAGAGAAGGGGGTAAAAAACGGTAAGCTATTTTTAAGTTGAAGAAACAATATGATTAGGTTATATATACATGTGCGTGTATCCTACATAAACAATGTATGAATACATTAGATATCTATATATCTTAGGGACCTATAGACTGTATCTCTGTTGCTGCAGCAGCAGAGAGTTTATTCTGTCTTGACACTTTGTATTGATATTTTCTATTACATTCTTCCCTTAAATGATAATGTTTGCAGTGATTGTTTTATATGTATTATTTTATGTAAGTCGCTTTGGATAAAAGCGTCTGCCAAATACTTCAACATAAACATATATAAACACCTGAAAGTCTTCATATCAGCTAAAACCACCAATCTGTTTCACTGGATTCAGAATAAAACCAAATTCTGTTTAACCCAAAATGTTAGTATTTGAATATTGTTACTTGAAGACTTATTCCTGGTTACAATTATACTGTTAAGAAAGTATTGTCTTATACTTTGCCTAAAATGAGAATGCATCATAATCAGTAGTAGCTGGTGAATTTTGTTTTAGGTGGGGCTGAAAGTTTGTAAACCAAACCCCTGTAGGGGCGTCATCCTCCCCCAGAATATTTCTTTGTGATTTTCACATACAAATACTGAAGATCTTTGATCCTTCTCAACTCTGTGGTAATATTATTTTCATAAAATACAACCAATAGTACGTTAATGTTAAATCTTACTTGTGAATAGTAGTCCCCCGATTCCTATTTTCAACAGTCCGCTCATTTGAGCAGGAAAACGCTGAACACCAGCCCGGCATCTTTGTTTTCTACCTTTCAACTGTCAGTTTAGGCTGCTCGCCGGCTCCTCGTCACCACTTCAAGATGGCGGCCAAATTGCTCACGTCACAGCAACCAATGCTGCGTCTACTTATAAGATGTCTATGGTTATAACGTCATTGCAAACACGGCAATCTGTTGCGTCCACTGCAGTTTGCTACCTTATTCATACTTTTTGTCAAGTGATTTTTTTTTAAGCAGGGTTTCATGAGGTACCTATACATAATATTACGTTAGTCAATGTATCACACACAGTAACGTAACGTTAGTCAATGTATCACACACAGTAACATTACGTTAGTCAATGTATCACACACAGTAACATTACGTTAGTCAATGTATCACACACAGTAACATAACGTTAGTCAATGTATCACACACAGTAACATTACGTTAGTCAATGTATCACACACAGTAACGTAACGTTAGACGGCAGTCAGCAGCACCGCGTATTTTAGCCACCTACAAAAAGACAAACAGTCAAATAAAGGTCAGTTAAAATGTATACTATATTAAGAATATGTGTACATATTGCATAGGGTCCTGACATCTAAAAAGTACAACTCTGTTCATTGTTATGTTCATATATTTGTTATGTTTTTCATGTGTACGCACACATCAACACACATACAGTATGAGATGAGATCAATGAGATAAGGTAAGAACAGGATAGAAACTGCTGTGGAACTAGTTACAATGCAATATGCCATGGAAATACAATGTTAACACTTTTGTGCAAATAAGTACAGTTGCACTTGTTTTTTTTCAAATGTGTTTATTCTGTAAAGGAATGAGTTACATGTTTAAAATGACTGGTTAATAGTGCTATTTTGAAGTGCAATGTCAGCACTATCTTTTTCCCTGCAATTTCAAATGCACTTGTTTTAATAAATTAATACAGCGTTTTAAAAGCATACACAATCTGTGTAAATATATTAGTCTGTGGTTAAATGACTTGAAAGGACTCGAAACTCAAAATGCAGGACTTGGGACTTGACTTGAGACTTTCCAGTCTTGACTTTGGACTTGACTCGGACTTGCCCTGTCTTGACTCGGGACTTGACTCGAGACTTGAGGGTAAAGACTTGAGACTTACTTGTGACTTGCAAAGCAATGACTTGGTCCCACCTCTGCTATTAACGCAGATACGAATATATGTACGAAAGATATTGCCCTCCAAAATAATCTCTCTTTTTGAAGAAATAACAGGAACTCCTGCGACGTGTAAATGGGACAAAACAAACAACATGTTTACCTGACCCACTTCCTGGGAAACTTATCAAGGAGTTGTTTGTAATATTAAGACCATCAGTGCTAAATATTATTAACTTATCACTTTCCTCTGGCACTGTTCCCCTAGCAATCAAAAAACAAGCGGTTATTCATCCTCTGCTCAAAACACCTAACCTCGATCCTGACCTCATGGTAAACTACCAACCTCGTGTCCCACCTTCCCTTTATCTTAAAAATCCTCCAAAAAATTGTTGCACAGCAGCTAAATGAACACTTAGCGTCTAACAATCTCTTTAAAGCCTTTCAGTCCGTTTCAGGGCAAATCACTCTACGGAGACAGCTCTCGCAAAAGTGACTAAAGATCTGTTGCTAACTATGGATTTCTGCTACTTGTTCTTAGCGCTGCTTTTGATACCGTCGATCATAACATTTTATTAGAAGATATCAAAAAACGTATTGATATGTCGGACTTAGCCTTTTCTTGGTATAACTCCTATCTTACTGACAGGATGCAGTGCGTCTCCCATAATTATGTGACCTCGGAGTATGTTATGGTAAAGTGCAGATCCACAGGGTTCGGTTCTTGGCCCTGCACTCTTCAGCATCTACATGCTGCCGCTGGGTGACATCATAAGAAAATACGGTTTTTGCTTTCACTGTTATGCTGATGACACCCAACTCTACATGCCCCTAAAGCTGACCAACAAACTAGATTGTAGTCAGCTGGAGGTGTGTCTAAATGAAATTAAACAATGGATGTCCAGCAACTTTTTGCAACTTAACGCTAAGAAAACAGAAATGCTGATTATCGGTCCTGCTAGACACGACACTAATTCAATAATACCACCTTAACATTTGACAACCAAACAATTACACAAAGCGACTATGTAAAGAATCTCAGTATTATCTTCAACCCAACTATCTCATTTGAGTCACACATTAAGAGTGTTACTAAAACAGTCTTCTTTCATCTCTGTAATATCGCTAAAATCCGTCCCATTTTCTCCACCACCGACGCAGAGATCATTATTCATGCGTTCGTTACGTCCCCACATCTGCGGTCCCTTCCAAGGTTTCTCATTGTGCCCATTGGGTTGAGTTTTTTCTTGCCCTTATGTGGGATCTGAGCAGAGGATGTTGTTGTGGCTTGCCAGCCGTGATTAAGTGCTATATAAGTTACTTTGATTGATTGATAATTAAACTTTTAGGATGAACTACAACATAGTCGATTGAGAGCAAACTGGTCCTTTCTTGGGTCCAACAACAGTTGTCTCATGGTTTTGAGCTTCAAAAAAAATATTACAGGCACACTCTTTTTTGTTTCTTGTAGGTGTAATAACCAATTGTTCCAATTATTTTGTCCGTATTAGGAAAAAGCATGAGAATTAATTCATTAAATAGTGTGAAATTGATTGTTGCTTCTACAAGCAACTGAGGAACAAAATGATGCAACCAGCAGAAAAGCAGTTGATTCAGTTTTATGTAACAATACAAAAGTCAAAATACTTCCCATGCATACAGTACAGTATATGTAATCCATCAATACTTTAGCATTGGCCTTTACTCTCCACATGAAACAAATGTATGTAGCAATTAGATAAATTAGAATAATACATAATGATAGATATAGAGAACATACGAACCCTTTATTTATTGAATCACAAATATTGAAATTCAACCATTTGGTGCATTTGCAAACAGCTAAAATTATGTACAAAGCAAACTATAACCTGCTGCCCAAGAATGTACAACAAGTCTTCTCAACGAAAGAGGAGAAATATAACCTTAGAGGAAAATCTAATCTAAAACATTTGTATGCTTGTACAACACTTAAAACCTTTAGCATATCCATATGTGGAATTAAATTATGGAATGGATTAAGCAAATAAATCAAACAAAGCACCAATATGATTCAGTTTAAGAGACTGTTCAAACTAAGTGTTTACAAAGTACACAGAAGAACAATTATGATGAACATCTTGAACCCTTTCTTTTTTAGATAAAGAATATTTATGTATTTAATATTTGTTTACTTACTATAGTATATTATTTATTTATTCACTGTTACAGAGAACAAGGAAATGGGATAAAATTGCTATGGTATGAAAAAGCTCAGCTTTTTCCTACTCCTTTTCGGACGTGCTGTAATGAAACAACTGGAAATATGTGATGCATTACATTGTATCGTATGTATGTTCGAAATAAACTAAACTAAACTGAATTGAAGTGTGTTCAAGTGGGAAAATATGACCATTAATTTAAAATGTCATGGGGGTGTATATGAAAGTTGAAAATGCAAAGATTTTGTCAAAATGATAATTTGCCAATTAAATTATATTTTCAGTCTATACAGGCAGGTCAAACCCACTCTGCTGTTCCAGTACATCAAAAGTGCACACCCTGGCAGGGTACCCATTTGGCTGATAGGCTTGGCTTGTGATTATAAAAGTAGATAAACCCCCTTTCACAATTTTCCTTACCAACAGACCATACCATAATAGTTATTTCCTAAAGAAAAGCACTAAAAAACCCAGTCCTCCCTGAAGTCATAAACATTTGTTATCTACAAAATCATTGAGCGAACAATCTTTTAACTATCAGTACCAGATGAAAGCATGTTTGGTCATGAAGACAAAGCGTCCTTGGTGAAGGTAAATAAGACACTGGTGTTCAAACCTACCTCCTGATGTTCGCTGGCCCACCCGTTGGGGAGGGTGAAGTGTATTTTTTGCCATGCTCGGGGCCATAGGGTCACTTAGGGCATTGGCGTTACACTATGGTAGAACAGGGGGAGGAGAAATGGTTAGTTTATACTAGCCTGTTAATCCATTCATATCTAACAAACAACATATAAATAAACTCTCTGTAAAGCACATCAGTTGCATCAATTGTTTTGGAACTATGTTAAGTGCCAGTTTGAGCATCATTTAAGCACCAGCATCGTTTCAAAAGTACCAGTTTGGCACCGGTATACTATGTAAATACGACCCAGGCCAACATATGATATGTGGGAGAGTAGACAGATTTAGGAAATTAATCATGTTAAGAGATTATCACAGATAAAGTCTCACCTAAATTTAGATTTAAGACACTCAAACCACCAAACCAAGTACTATGTAGTAACGATATAACTAAAACGACATTTAAAGACACTGTAGCCAGCTCCCCGATTGGTATCCGTATTTTACAAAAGTAAGACAAATGTCAGATTACAAAATCATGAACAAAATTAAAGAATGACAATTATTGGTTTACCAAAGACAATAGCTATAGTAGATAAAATGGAGATGTAATTGTCAGACTGGAAAAGCTGCGAAAGAAAATGAACTTGAGATGTAGACAAAGAAGATAGACTTGATTGTATAGATCTGGGGTGACCACACTTTTTCAGCAGGTGAGCTACTTATCAAATGACCAAGTTGAGGTGATCTACTTCGAAAAAAATAAAAATAATAATTATATATACATACACGTATATATATATATATATATATATATATATATATATATATATATATATACATACATATATATGTATATACACATATATATATATATATATATATACACATATATATGTATATACACACATATATATATATATATGTATATACACATATATATATATATATATATATATATATATACACATATATATATATATATATATATATATACACATATATATATATATATACACATATATATATATATATATATATACACATATATATATATATATATATATATATATATATATATATATATACACTATATATATACACATATATATATATATATATATATATATATACATACATATATATGTATATATACGCACAGGTCCTGGACCTGGTGAGACGCAGGAGGAGCCCGGACATGAGACACCCCACAGATCCCAGTCCCTCCACGTACCGGAGTCTCTCAATCCCAGCAGAGTAGTTCCACAGCAGCGGATTAAATGGCCCCAAGCAAACAGACGGAGCGAGTGGCTGCAGTTTGATGAGGACGTGTCCAACATCATCCAAGCCACAGCTAAAGGAGATGTCGACAGCAGGCTCCAGGCAATGAGTACCATCATCGTCAGCTATGGCTCAGAAAGATTCGGACGGATGGAGAAGGGCAACACTGAGGCCACCCCCTACACCATGAATCGCAGAGCCACTAAGATACACCAACTGCGCCAGGAGCTTCGAACCCTCAGGAAACAGTTCAAGAGAGTTTCTGAGGAGGACAAACAACCTTTAGAAGAGCTGCGCAACATCCTGCGGAAGAAGCTGACAACTCTCCGCAGAGCAGAGTGGCACAGGAGGCGTGGAAGAGAGAGAGCTAGGAAGCGGGCAGTCTTCATTGCCAACCCCTTTCGGTTTGCTAAACAGCTGCTCGGGGACAAGCGCAGTGGCCGGCTTGAGTGCCCAAGAGAGGAAGTGAATCGCTTCCTCCAGAATACCATGAGCGACCCACTGAGGGGACAAGATCTAGGACCCAACAGAGCGCTCATCAGCCCTGCTCCACCAACGGCAGAGTTCCAGTTGACAGAGCCCAGTTTGAAGGAG